>NC_054563.1:2931112-2956112 GCF_017654505.1 Polyodon spathula
AAATTGTGCACCAAGTTTCAGAGGTTTTGTTTAACAACCTCTCATATTAGGGCTGTTATTGGGTTCTAAAACTGCTGAAGTACTTTATTGAAAATACATGGTTATTAACGTCTAAAAAGTCTTTTTAATTTGGTCCTAAAGGAAATGGCCTTTACAATCCTAATTCAAATGTATAGATATTTGCATGGCAGTAAATGATGTAGCTTTGTATGTTGTATAAACCTCTGCACAAGTTTGGTTAGATTAAAATTCAGTTATAAACATGTATTGGCGAATTCTAAAATTCCAAAGCAAATACCTTTTTCATGTTATTTATTAATACGCTATGATTCATGGCTTTTATTTGAGGTTAAGGCTTCATTTAAAAGACTTGTGTCAACAGGCCTGCCTTTAAGTCCTCTTTTTGTATTTTAGAAAATGAAATTCAAACATTTTCGTGTCCAAGTAACAGAAGAAACAAAGAAAAACAGTCGCTTCCCCTGGTTGTGTAACTCTGCAGTCATGAAGAGTTTCTGATTATTGTGTATTTGCATAGTAGTTACTTAACCCTATCCCTACCCTAACCCTAACTCTAACCATAACCCTAACCTTTTTCTGATATAATAGTGTACTTACATATATCCTGCAAAAAGAGGTACAGGCTAAGTAAATTGTAACTAAGCATAATAACTTTGCAATGATGTGTAATTACATAGGAATGTACTATGTAACTACATAGTAATTACAGCCACTTAATGTAAAGTGTTACCGTACATGCAATCTGACATGCAGACAGAAGAGGCAAATGTACCATTAATATGTACCATACATTTGGAGAGGATACTTGTTATGTAACATTAAAATAATGAAGGAGTCCAGAGTTGCATGTCCATGTCTTTACTGAGCAGTGCATTATTGCTGAGCTACCCACAAGGACCCCTCGTGCGTTTCTGTTTATCCCACTCCTAATTAACAACCATTTACTTCTGATGATAGATGTAATGAAGTAATGTATTGTTGTTTTAAACATTGCCGTTGCTTTGGGGAGCTCTGGATGCAAAGCCTGGCAAAGCTGTTATAGTACGGAGTCAGCAGTAAGATGCATGTGCAGTATTTGGGTGTTGCAATGTTCTTGCACAGCCAGTGATGTATACTTTTGACAATGCCACAGGCGAGTCCAATATTCAAGCTGATAGATTTTATTTGGTTCTAAACACAATTTTTAGGAAGGGTGTTTAGACACAAATCAGTGGAGAAAGCAGTTTGTAAAAATACCTGTGAAGGTGTTTACTACTAACAGTGGTAGTCAGGTGATGTCAGGTGTTAAGCAGCTATCCAGCCACACAGTCATTGCTGAATCACACAGCCACAATCATGCATATTTGATTCTTTCAAGAATCTTCACACAGGACAGCACCAAGTATGTCAATTTAAAAAGGCCTATCCCGTTGTGGTTAATGAAAAGACTTGTTAAAGGGTGATCCCTTTGATAAAGCAAGCACAAATAAGAGAAGATATGCATAATACTACCACAAGCCTGCTTGATTCAGTTGCATGGAGTATGAATAAAAAAGTAAAAGAAAACCCAAAAAACCCACAGCCAGTTAATTCAGATGGCTATCCCATATCCTCCACATCGCATCAAGGTCATGAAAATGCATATTAAAGGTTGAAGCAACCAAAACAAACTGGGGATATGCATTGCCCCAAGCCTACATGATTGAAAGATTAAGACGCAGCTTTTACAGGTGTAATTGATGAAGGACATGTAGAATGATTACACTTTTGTCCAGAATCTTGTCACGTGGTCAGGACAAGAAATGCTCTTACATGAACTGCGACCTCTGACATTGGTCAACCATGGCAGGATGAAAGAAGACCAGCGACCTGGATACAATTGCAAAGGAGACTCTGGTGACACGAGCTTAAAGACCACCAGAACTTTTGGGGCAAGTTGGGCTTGGTCCAAAAGATTATTAAGTCAATAGCATTTTGACAAAGGATTAAAAGAAAATGAATAAAAAAATGATTAATTGAAGTTAGGTATTTGTCATCCATTATTCATATATGACAGTGATTCCTTGCACACAAATGAGTTGGCTCAGCTTTTGAGTGCCTTCACTGTTTATCCAAGGGGTCCCAGTGGAAACACTCCATTAATCTTGTATATAAACAAATATGTATTTACAGTAATGTGAAACAGCATCTGTGTGTGCCTCCACACTTGTAAAAAGTACTTATTGGTTTACTGAATTGTCTCTGAGTCATTCCTTTCTGGAATTATTTACTAGACCATATTGCCTTGTTAACCCATTCCTGGATAACATCTACGTCTCTGCCTCTGGTAAGAGAAGAAGCAGCTACTGTAATTAACATGGGGAAACTGTCCCAGTTCAACCTAGAGATACTGAATGATAAAACTGCAAACTAGGGCTTTGCAGACATTCTGTCTTCAAATCCATGGAGCTCAAAGCCATGCTTGTGTGCAAAACTGTGAATTCAAGACCGGGTGGTGTTGTGTCTGCGGAACAGACAGTGTTGTGTGATGCACTGCCATTACGGATTCTGTCCCCTGTTGGTGAGATGAGACGAGGTTAAAAGTTCTAAAACCGTAAATGCAGACGAGCCCGGCTCTTTTACTTTGTGGTTAAGACGATCGCTTGCGGTGCGCAGGGTCACTGGTTCACGAATGCAGACGAGCCCGGCTCTTTTACTTTGTGGTTAAGACGATCGCTTGCGGTGCGCAGGGTCACTGGTTCACGAATGCAGACGAGCCCGGCTCTTTTACTTTGTGGTAAGATGATCGCTTGCGGTGCGCAGGGATGATCGCTTTGTGGTTAAGAGATCGTGCGGTGCGCAGGGTCGCTGGTTCACGAATGCAGACGAGCCCGGCTCTTTTACTTTGTGGTTAAGATGATCGCTTGTGGTGCGCAGGGTCGCTGGTTCACGCCCAGCCTCTGCCCTGTTACACCCGCAGCACCAACCAACATGAAAAGGGAAATGAACAATGCCAATACAGCTGCAGTAGCAGTGGAGGAACAGAAGTCATGACAATTAATACTCTGTGCTCTAAATCTCTCAGAAAAGCATTGCAAGATCATAGGGTCCTCCTTAACTCTTTTAGTGTTTTCCACCATGCGTGATTTAATAAACCACTTATTTACATTACAGCCTGCAATAAAAATACAGTAATAAAAAAATAAAATGTCAACAAAATTCATTTAATTGTGTGTATATATATATAATACACACACACACACACACACACACACACACACACACACACACACACACACACACACACACACACACACACACACACACACACACACACACACACACACACACACACACACACACACACACACACACACACACACACACACACACACACACACACACACACACACACACACACACACACACACACACACACACACACACACACACACACACACACACACACACACACACACACACACACACACACACACACACACACACACACACACACACACACACACACACACACACACACACACACACACACACACACACACACACACACACACACACACACACACACATATATACACACACACACACACACACACACACACACACACACACACACACACACACACACACACACACACACACACACACACACACACACACACACACACACACACACACACACACACACACACACACACACACACACACACACACACACACACACACACACACACACACACACACACACACACACACACACACACACACACACACACACACACACACACACACACACACACACACACACACACACACACACACACACACACACACACACACACACACACACACACACACACACACACACACACACACACACACACACACACACACACACACACACACACACACACACACACACACACATATATACATATATATATATATATATATATATATATATATATATATATATATATATATATATATATATATATATATATAATATATATATATATATATATATAATGTGAGCCTGTTAGCTGTGGGTTTGAAGGACAAAGTGCTTTGTGTACTATTCAATACTATAGGCCATGTTTTGGCGGCCCTGAACTTTTGTGCTGAGAACCACCCACGCCTTGGTGAGATGCCAGACTGAGTATCTGCACCCAAATAGGCTCCTGCCAAGAAGCTCTGAATCTCTGATAGTGACGGGCTATGGAAACTTGCTTTCAACAGAATTAGCTTTCCTCTACAGTTAAGATTAAGAAAGCAATAATGAAACATGGGTATGCAATTATTATGTTTGCGTATATTATTCCAGGTACACCTTATACTGTGTCTCAAATAACTGTGCATTTACATAGTCGTTACTTAGCAAATACATGTGTGCTTACACATAGTTACTATGATACTATGCATAGTTACAATGTACTTAATGTGCACATCTTTTTGCACAACATGTGTAAGTATAATTGTATCAGAAAAGGCTTAGGGAGTATATCATGCAAAAAGATGTACACATTAAGTACATAGTAACTATGCATAATAACATTGTAACTATGTGTAAGTACACATGTATTTACTAAGTAACTACTATGTAAATACACTGTGATTAGAGACACTTCATGTAAAGTGTTACCATTATTTTTTTATCTTCAAATTGTGGCGTCTTTGGCAAATCCAGACTGGTCTGCGCTGTCAGCATTTTCATTTTGTGTTTCATACAAGTTTAGACGGTGGACTCTGCCAATGCTGCATTCCAAGGCAAGACGAGTCCTGCTTTCCTAAAAAAAAAAAAAAAGCGCCATAAAAGATTAGGCTGAAACCCACCCCCCCCCCAAAAAAAACGTTCTTGTACATTTCTTTGGAACAGATTCAATTCCCAGTTTCACTATTAGTGCTCATGTATCCTTAACTGCTAATAAAATTATGAGCAGGGCCGGAGCGGTTAGAAGAATCATTTACAGCTGGTAATTGCTAGGAGTTTATCTTACTTTGGTTATTATGTCAAACCACTTCTGAAACAAGGTGAAGGTTTGTTACGCAATCACTCAAGCAATCTACGGGAAATTCAATTATAAAGCCACTGCTGTAGGAACCAATGGTGCTTATTCATCCATGATCTCTATAGCCTCCCACCATGTGTCATGGGCTTAGATTTCAAAATGGCCCATGGGTATGCAGCGGACTTTGGGTTTGAAATCAAGCAAGCCCACCGTGTGACTCTCGCCCAAGAGAGAATACTTCTTTCTCGATGCCTTCGAATCTGTTCCGGCAGTCCTTGAAGGTCTAACTGTAGTTGTTTTGCTTTAAAATTGTGTAATACTGAAGAGGCTTCTGGCAGCCGTGTGCAGCACTCTGATTAATACAACAGTGTAGTGCAATGAACCTCGCTCTTCGATTTACGCTGTGCTTTAAACCAAGTAGTTCAGGCCTGATCAACATTACCTTCATATCTTAGGGAGAGCTGCATGTGAATTTACCAACTACAAGGTCTATCTAAATCACCAAATACTAAACAGTGCTGTCCTTTATTACTCTGGTGCAAGGGTGTCAGTCGGAGCAGTTTTAACCACCCCTGGGTGCAAGTAGGGCAACTGCATCCAGACTGTGAACATCCATGCTTTGAACAGCTGCACAGACAGAATCATTACAAATCATCCAGCTGAGGCACTGAATAGCTAATCTACAATGGGATAGTGACTTTAGGGTTAGGATACAGGGGTACAGTAGGGGCTCCTGGTACAGTGGAGGTTCTGTGACTATTTTCCTCAGAGCAATGCAAGTGAACTCCTTCCCCACTAAAAACACAGAGACTTGATAAGACCAAGAGAATTAGAAAAAATAAAGCTTTATTTCAGGATAATAGTTTTCAGGTTCAATGATGCGCAGTTAAAAATAGCTGCTACACAAGCTCCTCCTTTCGTGACAGAAGCATCGGTGTACAATCGCTTTTCTCAAACACTGTATACACCATCTCATTCAGCAGAGTAACAGTCTCTCATTGCCGAAGTACAAGATTCCAATGCAAAGGGACCTGAGATGCACAATGACAACACACAACAAAATAATACATTCCTATTTGCAATCAGATGCCCATTCAAGCAGAGTGATAGTGTAGATTACTGTAAGCTCTACTTCACCAATGGCACACAAAAAACAAACAAGACAATGCTTAAACGATCCACACAGCAGAACCCTGATCCCAATAAAAGCTTGATGCTTCCATCTGATTTATCAAAGAAGGTTACAAAATATGTATACATAGAAATATAGATTATATACTGCAGGAATGCCACAATATTAAACATAAATATATTTGTACAAAAACATTATAGTTTCCCCACATATGCAGTAGGACACTGCAGTGATTCCCATCTGAATCATTGTGACAGTTTCACTTTTCCTTTTTCCAGCAGATTCCTTAAACGAATATATTGTTTATCATATGACCAATGCTATTCTGATCTGACCGCTCAGAACAATTCAACTACGTTTAAGTTTACAATCATCATCCACTAAAAACTTATTTTCCACCCCAAGATCACATGCAGACGACTTCAGTTGCTTTTGCTTCTGACCCCAGAAAGAACGGCAAAGGAAAACAATCTTAATCAAATACTCCCCATTCCCAGAACAAATGCTTTAAATTCAACATTAGTTTCTGAAGTCAATCAAAAAAAAAAGTGAGGAAAAGACATTAGACACACTCGTTGACAGCCAAAAGGTAGAAAGAGCAAACCACGATGGCTCTGTCTGCATCGAGGCACAGCTTTGCCATCTTTATTTAAAGTTTAAACATTTTTACAAAGAAGCTGGTCCACAAGAATAAGGGGCATCAGTTTTCCACAATCGATGGACAGAGCACCCCCACGTCTTCTCAACTGCTCTCAGCCAACGGGGGTTCTTTTCAAGATCTCCCTTGCTCAGGCTAGCCAGAACAAAGGCTGCAAATGAGAACCTTCAGGAGAGGTCAAGTTACTTTGCTATCTTCACAGCAGAGGCCACACCTCCCCCCTGCTCCACAGCCAGCGCTTCAGTCCTCTGTGTCTGGCTGGACCCCCAGCATCATGTGCAGCTCTTCAGCAGAGTAGCCCAGCAGGTTCTGCAGGTCGCAGACGAATCGGTACACGTAGCGCTTTCCCGAGGTCTTGTGGATGATGTTCTTGTCGTAGTAGTACCGCAGTCCACGGCTCAGCTTCTCATAGTTCATCTTGGGCTTGTTCTTACGCCGGCCCCAGCGACGGGCAACCTGGAGGACGAGAAGAGACAGGGAGATCAGCTCCTCTTTCTAAACACAGACCTACACCCGAGAACGTATGCTATCTGTAACTACGCCAACCACTACCCTCGCCTTGGTTCTGTGCTGATGCCCCAAAACAGTTGTATTGCGGTTCAGAAGGCAATGGCTTCTGACAATGCACCAATGTCTGGGGCAAAAAAAAAAACAAATTCAGTGGCAAATTTTGTAGTTTTTGCTGGCATTCAAAGCTGAAACACTTTGAAATTAATTTGTCTGTACTCGCGAAGCACTTAAAAACATCCCATGTTTTGTGCTGGAGTCCACATTTTTGTTTGTACAGAATAATCCATCATTTTATGACCAGGCTATGATATGCCATGCCCGGGAGGCAGGATAATGAGCTGCAAGTCATTTTTCCTTCAATTAATAACAAGCAAATGAGAAAGAAATATCTTCATTCTCCTATTTGTATTGTCTAACCTCCTCCCAAACTTCCCCTTGCTTACTGTACGCACTGCCCTGTGTACAGGACTGTCTGCAAGACGGAGTGAAACAGGTTTGCATACGGCTTGTGTAAATCTGTGCGTGTGTGCTCTGCTGTACTGTAATACACACCAACAAGCCAGAGCTTCCATACACCTTAACCTACCTCATCTGGGTCAGTCAGCTTGAACTCCCATCCATCCCCAGTCCAGCTGATGAAGGACTGGCAGGATTTATCTGTCAACAACTCCAACAGAAACTGCCACAGTTGGATTGGCCCGCTCCCTGTAGAATGGGCAAAACATTTTATTAAGGAAAGCAGTCACAGTTTCAGGAATTCTAGATCTCTCCAGTTATCCATTTACTTCAAAACGCCAAACTGTAGTCTTATTAGGGCAAATACAATTCAACACATTGACAAAGGCTACAGAACGATACTATGACAAGACGTCTTACCGGTGAATCCGGCGAGGACGGCCGCTGGGATGAACGGCTTGCCGTGCTGCGTTGAGTCGTTCCTCTCCTGGATGTAGTCTTTGAAGGACAGACCCTGCTTGTTGACACACAGGGTGCCCACGCTGCAGTCCTCGTCGAAGCTGTCATGGGATGGAACTCTCTGCATGTCTGCCAGGGAGGACTGGCTGCTCCAGGACTGCAGCTGGGCGTCAGTGCTGTCAAAGCTGTCCATGCTCTCCAAGGAGTCCTGATCTCTGCTTTGAACTGCACAACAGGAGAGAGAAGACAGGATGGGCTTGACTTTCCTTTCTTGATTTAAAATGGGTTACAATAGGGCGAAGCATCAGGCTTAAAATCTGCTTTGGATAATTTATTAATAAATAAATGCATACATAGTGGATACCAATCGCATACTTAAATGGTACAAACCCGAGACAAAACTGCGGTGGCATGCCAATGTTATCACGCTGTGTGCTACTGATTTAAAGACTTACATGTCTTTCCGATCCCAAGGTTTAGACTCTTGCTGGTTACGTCCTGGTTTACAGGGAAGTAATTCACGTTGACCGTTTGCACCTGGGGTTTGGGAAATGCCTGGTATTCCAGGTCCACGATGTTAGGTACAGACGTCTTCTCCGAGTTTTCAAACAGCTCCCTCAGCAAACTAGGCGTTGTGTTATCAGGTATCTGGAGCGAGCACAGAGTCTGATCCAGACTGAAACCTATAAAAAAAAAAGAGGTAAACTGTCAAATCACGCTAAACCCGTATGCAAAACTAGACTGCAGTGGAGCTCCATGTTTTCTGCCATTGAGCGTACAGGGCAGTACATTGCAATGGCTTTGATTCCTCTACCAATACATCAGTACTGCAGTATTCCAGATTATGTTGGCTGCTGGCATGGGCGCAACACTCACTAGTCTAGCTGGCACAAATATGCCCACCGACACGTCTTTCATTTTAATAGATTCGGATCCAATACCATTTGACTAATACAGCTCACTTTGACTAACATCCCCAAATGTAGTATTGCATGCTTGGAATCAGAGATGCAAGGGGAAAACACGAGAGGATTTTAAAAAGAATCTGGGAATCTTGTGTATTGGGATTATAAAAAGGACGTCCGTCACTTCTACTCAGGTGACCATTTCTAAAGACGTTTATCACCCAGAATGTCATGTGACGCAGCTCACCAATGGCCTTGTTGTTGTTGTTGTTGATCCAGCTGGAGACAGATACAGTTGGTGCTGTGTTGTGAAGATACTGGGTTTGATGCTTCTCGCTGCAATCTGTAAAAGCAGCACAGAACTAGATTAGATTAGATTCTGGAATTAGTCATAAAACATCTGGGATATCATTTATTTCTCTCCTCCTTGGAGGGCTTATTGACGTTAGGATTGATCTTAGTGCTCTTAACAGGACTATTACTGCACATCCTACAGATGTTACAGCTGTTTTGCTGCATTGAAATAAAAAAATCAAAAAGTGTTTATAGAGGGGGGGTATTTAAAAAAATAAAAACCATTCAATGCCTTTGAGGATGCAGTTACCTTTCATCATCTGTTCCAGGTGCTCCCACAGGATGTCTCCCACGAAGTCCGGTGCCAGGTCCAGGAATCGCTCCTTTCCCAGGTCACACAGTGCCCGTCCCGTGATGTTAAACTTGTGGAAATTGACATTGGCCAGACTGAACTCACTGGCTGCCCAGCACAGCCACTGGTAAACCTGCTGCTCGCTCCAGCTTCGCGGGTCTGAGGCACAGAGGAACACAAGGGAATCGATCTCAGTTAGTATGCGCACAAGTAGTGATGCTATTGTGCAAACAGGGGTTTAATCATACTTACAGCTATGGCCAAATGTTTTGCATCACCCTATAGAATTAACACATTTTGCTTCATAGTCGAATGAAACCTGCTTAATAATGTTACGTTAACATATTGAAAATTACACACTGCTTTGTAGTTTTCCCATATACTTAATAAAGAAATCTAACATGAAATACTGTACTACCATTATGGCTTCTGATATCATCTTGCAATATCATTTTTTAATTACATGTTAAATAAGAGACCTAAAATTATGTTCATATAGTTTATTTTTATTTATGTCTCAATCCTAAAATGCATGCAAAACTTCTGACCATAGTTGTTTATTTAGGACAGACAGAAGGCTTTTTTTAACATGAACTAAAAACTATTAAAAAAAACAAAACTGTACAGACAATTCTATACAGTCAAACAGTGGAGCTGATTGTCACTCACCGTTGGGGATGGAAAGACGACGCTGCTCTTTTGCAAAGCCACTGAAACTGTCCTTCAGAGCCTGGCTCATGACTGCCTTGCTGCAGGGGGTCAGGAGGGGTACATTGTAGGTACAGAAGTCTGAGAAACGCAGGGAACACAAGAAGGGGATTATAGCAGAGGAATACTGCTGGCTTCTAAATTCATAATTCATTTTGCATTCTAGCAAGAACGATTCTGTACGCGTTCGCACAAGCTACTTCTCCATTTCCTTGAAAATGGTTTTATCTTCCCTACACCCTACAGTGTGGTTATTAAAACGCATGACTCCCATGACAGCACTCAGAAACCACTGCTGAGTACGGACTGACAAACCAGTGGAACTATTAAATAGATCCCAAATCAATGGAATTTTTAAATCCAACAAAATGCTATTTTCTTTTTTGGTTTCAAGTATTATTAATGTCTTCCTGAATGTTGCTGTGGAACAGAGGCAGTCGCTGCGGTCTGTCACAGTCTGAACACTGATACTGATAAAAGATGACACCATAAGATCAGTGTGTTAGTTTGTTTCTTAAATCATCTTACCGTGTGATATGGAGTCGAGTGCTGAAGGCACTTCCTGGGCAGACTGCTCATTGTCACCAGGTAAATAAAACCTAGCGAATAATGAAGTCGGGTCCTCATAAGTGTCAAACGCTGTCTGACGCTGGGAAAAAAATAAAAATATGATCGTAATGCAATTAAAAAAAAACAACAACAACAACAACAACAACAACAACACACTACACGCAACAAAAACTGTACAAGCCAAAATGGGAGCACGCATTCCTGTTACTGTACTCTATCTGGCATGGCTGATATCCTATCGAATGGCAATAACCTATTCCAATTGATTCCCAAGCACTGATCTCCACAGTCTGATTGTCATGCTGACATTAGCATTGCACAACAGGCTGCTAGCTTTGACTGCATGCCAGCTCCAGAGCAGGTCCTTCAGTCCTTTAGTGAGGATCACAGGGGCCCAATGCCAGCCCTAAAATGTACTACAATGAGGCCTAGGCCTAGTGTGTGACTGAAACGCTTTCTTTTAAAAAAGTTACTAGCAACAGCTTTCCTGCAACACAAACAACCCCAAACTCAGGAGAGCACAGCGACTGTCAGCCGCCGCGAATGGCTTTTCATTTACAAAGCTGCGTGGGTGTGAGCTGTCCAAAAAACAATTCAGACTCCTTTTCCTGCTATACAATACAATCAGGCCTTCTTGTCAAGAACTACGGGAGAAGGGACACATTCTGATTGACATGGTCTAATGATTCCGTTTTAAAGTTGAACTATGGCAGCATAGCTTCAGCTTTCAATTTTCCATTTGGTTAAAAAAAATAAAGTTTTGGTTTCAGTTTTTAAATTTGAAATCCTTTTCTATTTTTCATTGTACCTTGGGCCCACTTGCTCCTCTGGGTGCATTTAAATTAAATTAAAAGGTAAGGCATCTCCCCACACACACACACACAAGATAGGTTGAGGAACACATAAACATGCTTCCTTGCTAGATAAATATTGGTCTAAGTGTTCCCTGTGGAAGTGAAAACACAGAGCAACAGTAGTACACTAAAGCTACAATGATATTGCTTCACCACTTTCATTTCAACAGGGATTGAAAACCTGCAGTGGGGGTAGAGTATCGGCTCACAGGTGTTGGGACTAACAGCTCTTGTGTTTGCTCTTGGTTTGTTGTCACGATACTACCTGCAGAAATACAGTCACTTCACACAAGTAGCCTGTGTGCTAAGAAAGCGGGGGTTTGCAATTGATTTAGTCTGTTACCATGAATTCTCATTTACATTGTATACTTGTCAGCACAAAAACCCAACTGAGGAAAACCAAACAACTGCAAATGTTCTAATGCTGTTTTGTTGCACAATACTTTGAGAGATTGTGCACACTTTCTCTGGGGGGGTGGGGGTTATGACTCCTGTTGCATAGCAGTTTCACTTACTATACATTTAGATATGTGCTTGATTAGCCACAGTGTATAGGTAACAAGCTCAGGCGTGTCTTATTGAAAACTCCTAATAAAAACAGGAATGGTTCAAACTGCTCTGCACTGGGAGTCTTACTTCCATCCCTGAGCATGCACTTCATCTGAGACGCACTTGCACTTTCTATGAGAACCGTGTGGGTCCCGTGTTGTGTTCAAAGAGCAAATAAAGTCTGGGAAACAAAATGACCTACAGCAACATAGCACAGCTTGTGAGAGTTTCTTTTACCAACAGGAGCAGATTCATTTGATAGTTTATAACCCCTTTAAAAAGGAAAACCATGTAAATATCCAATGATTACACTTTCATCATTGTCCAAGGCATTCAGCCAGGAGCCCCTGGTCTCAATCCAAGTGTTTAATGAAGACCTGCATACTGAGCACCATATTAATTCTCAATTGCTTAACTTTTCCACTGATGCAATTGGTCATTGATTAAATAAATAAGAAAAGGCACAACATCATTGAGATTTGCGTTCTATTTTTACATATTATACATTACACACACACACACACACACACACACACTGCTGGCTCTCGAGCAAGAACTGATGAAATGCTAAAGGAAATATAGTACCAGTAGTTGTGTAATGCTTTTTCTTTTATTGCTGATATGGTGAGTATTTTTCAAATTCCAATGTTACGCAAGACCCTAATAAATCATTAGTTCTTTTAAAGAAACCCAACCACAGTATGAAAGCACTGCCACCCACAGTCTCCACGTGTGCAAAGGGAAAAGTCCTTGAACTACACAATAAGCTTAAAGAAAACGTCTTGCTTGGTTTTCAATCCCTTTGATTCAACTTTGCATTTCACAAGGTTGGACATCTGTGTATTTGCAAACCTGCATATTGTTTTTCAGGGGCAACTACTGTACTGAGCCCAGCAGAATATTCATCTGAAGATGATAAAGGAGATTCAGTACTCCATTGCACACATTGGATAGCATCATTTTAATTGCATATACAACACATTTAATGGGTTTCCAAAAAATTGAATGGGATGTGCTTCTGAATTGACTACAATGTTAGTAGAAACTAGTTTAGTTTACCACACATATCATCTCAATGCCTTTATCATGCATTGGTACCAACCTTGAGAATGCCTCGGTAGCTGCCGGACAGGGGAGCCACCTGGTCCAATCCAAGGTCACACATTATGGATCTAGAGGGGATGAGAATAAAGAGTATTTTACATAAGATGGAGCAATGAGAAGCTGGGCTGCCTTTTATCTACTGGTGTGCTTTGAGACAGGCACCTGTGAAAACACCCTGTGAATAGGGGCCGTCTACAGAAGACAAAGGGTTAGACTGGCTCACTTTTTCCAGCACAGGTAACTTCTAGCATACAATGCTCTCCCCAAAATATAACAGACTTTCAGCCACATTTTACATGGAAACTGGCTGCAAACTAGCCGGTTCTGTTTCTCTCTCTCTCATTATATTTACATATACACACACACATATATACATATATACATATATATACACACACACACACACACACATATATACATATATATATATATATATATATATATATATATATATATATATATATATATATATATATATATATATATATATATACACATACACACACACACATAGATAGATAGATAGATAGATAGATAGATAGATAGATAGATAGATAGATAGATAGATAGACAGATAGATAAAATACTCAAAAACCACCTTCTTCGTTTGGGTGTTTAACATATGTACAGGTAAATCTGTACAAGTCTGCTGCATTTTTTTAAAAACCTCAACAAAATACATGTACAGTATAGCCAAACAGCTGCTAGCTCACATTTTCCATTTCAGTGCGTCAGAAAATGAAATTCCACCACACAGCTCAAACTGGCCTGATAATTCACTCAAATCCCACATCAAAAGTGCCAAATTCCACTGTAATTGAAAGACTGAGAGACGTTTTGCGGTTTTCAGTTAGGATCGCTTATAATTATGGAAAAAGACTGGGAAAACACTTAGAAAAAACGTTTTACCAGTCCGTGTATGTTTTATAATCACATCCAGACCTTGGCTAGTAATAGGCACATATGCGCTCAAGTTTTCTAAATATGCACACGGCATTTACCTTTTAAAAACAGCTTTGAGAAACCTAACTATTTGGTCAGATGCTGTTATTTCATTGAACTTCTTGCTGTTGTCAATTGGGATAAGAATGCCCTTCCCACGGGTCACACTGTAATTAAAATGAAACAGACATGACTCACTCTGCGTCATCACGGAGTAGGGGTTCCCGAGTCAGTGCAATCAAACACGCGTCTTATTTATTCTACAATAAAAATGCTATTTATGAATGATCAGTAAGCTGCAGTTCTCAGTCATATAACACCTTGCGTAACAAAAAAATCCGATTTCTGACTTTTTTTTTTTTTTTTTTAACGGCCGTATATGCTTATGTTTACAGATAAGATGGTGAATGACGAATCCGTTCCCGGAAACAGCCCATATATGTATATACTCAGACACCGCAGGGAGAATAGCAAGCCGAGATAAGCAGCAATGTGTTACGACTACCACTCAACACCTTTGTTAAATCTTGAATCGTCGTAGCAGAAGCACACACAGAAGGTACCCTGCTGTACACAGTCTTTGTGTTTCGGGTTTAGAACTAAATTGCTTTGCTATATAGTTAATTATTAAGCAATTTACTTATAATCATATATTTTAGAAATGTGTTTTTCAACAATTGCATTATGAAAAAAAGAACATATATCTGAAAAACATTCACACTTTGTGTAACTTTTAGTAGCTTGCTTGATTAGAAAAAATTACAAATCAGACCTAAATCAATGTTTTTATTTAATTGTTAAACATAAACATCATCACAGTAAATTGATCTCGTTCAACTCGCAAACAAAATCATAAGCGATATAAAATAATGGATAAAACATCACTGCAGTAAAACCTTGCCAAAGACATCTTGCAGTTGTTTACTTAGTAAAGGAAAAGTCCACTTATTAAACCGAACCAAAATAAGCACTTTCATTAGGACACATGAAAAGACGCCTACCTGTTGAAGGCACTACTGTAGTCAGGGAATCTCGTTCTTGCAGATCTGATAATTGTACAGGGCAGATATATCCACAGACCAAGCCGATAGTTATCCCAGCGAAGTATCTCACACAGTTTAGATTCCGTAAAGATTGGTCTTGCTTTGTTTTTTTTTTGTACGGTGAAAGCAACGATATAGTTGAAATGCAATTCGCGGTTAGTTTGTCTTGTTGCTCATCTTCCACTGTATCCCCTATTGAATGTGCAAGCGAGGATCGGCACAGCCTGTTTCACAGTATTCTCTTAACATTGGGGCGGGGCCTCTGGGAACAACGATCTGCCAGTCTGAAGTAGGTGTGACATCATCATTCACCACTCGAATGCGAAGGATTTAATCGACAATACTGCATTTAGTACGCGTTTTAATACATGCACACTACACTACTATACAGCAGCGAGTTAGTATTTTGATTTACATTAATTAAGGAGCGAGAAAAGAGACAGATAGATAGAAAGCGTGTAACTATTTGTGAACTACATGAACAGTGAATTAGGTGGTTTTGTAAGTTTTAACTTTTAATTATAGCGTTCAGATAACAAATATATGAATATTCTGTATCTCAGATGCACTAATAAGATATTAACAGCATATTTAGGCTAGGTAGATAGATAGATAGATATAGATATCACACACACACACACACACACACACACACACACACACACACACACACACACACACACACACACACACACACACACACACACACACACATATATTGTTTGGTAATATATATACACACACATATATATATGACAATTGGTGTGTGTTCATAAATACATAAAATGAGCAAGTAATATAACTCCACTTGGAAACAGTAAAACCTTTTCGTAGATTTTGTGTCGAGGGTAACTGTTATATATTACATATATATATATATGTTTAGATATATATATATATATATATATAGAATATATATATAGATATTGTATATATAAGTATATATGCATAATATCTAAATATATAAAAATCTTTGCAACTCTGAATGAATTCATGTTTCTTTAATAGTGATTATATGCAAGTTAAGTTGCCATAACAGCTCCCTGAACATTTGTTCTAAATGCATAACAATAAAATGACCTTTAACTAAACAGAACGAAATGTATCTTGTTTCCTGGCAACTAAATTGGCTGTTTAATCACAGGAATGGAGGAAATTTAATTAAAATGACCAAAATAGTTTCTTAGGTGATTCAGTGCAGACTGTGTGTGTGCTGAATGGATATCATAGTGAATTAGCACACATCCAGCCATCAACTGTAACAGTCAGCAAATGAGAGGCGGTTAGCAGATGATTCTCTCACTCTGCACCTGGAGGTGTGTGGGTGGGAGGGAAGGTGTGGACATGCTGATAACGTGAAGATGCACTTTCAATTTTCACAGACACACAAGGATTCCTGCTCTGGCTTGAGTGAACAGAAGCAATGCCTCGTGGAGGCACAGGAAGGTGATCAGGGACTGAGCAGAAGCAATGCCTCGTGGAGGCACAGGAAGGTGGTCAGGGACTGAGCAGAAGCAATGCCTCGTGGAGGCACAGGAAGGTGGTCAGGGACTGAGCAGAAGCAATGCCTCGTGGAGGCACAGGAAGGTGGTCAGGGACTGAGCAGAAGCAATGCCTCGTGGAGGCACAGGAAGGTGGTCAGGGACTGAGCAGAAGCAATGCCTCGTGGAGGCACAGGAAGGTGGTCAGGGACTGAGCAGTCAGGGACTGAGCAGTCCAGAGGTAGATCATTCCACCATGGAGGGGCAGTATAAATATAGTCATTTACAAATAAAGGTTGAATACATCGGACCTGAGGAGCTAGTTCCATTAACTCCGCTTAAAAACAAATCAAGAATAAGGAACATTACATGGCTGAAGTGTTCATCCCAAGCTGCTTCCGGGGCATTGATCCGCGCATTGTGTGCTTGCGTCTGTCACCCAGGTCAACCCAGCTTTATCAAAGCAGTGTGAAATTGTGTACCGGACTCGCACGACACTGGGTCCTGACGCTGATAGGTACTTACCCGGCTAAAGCATGCCAGTGTGAAAGGGGCTTTAGACATTGGGACCTCATAAAGACACCTGTCCCTCTGTCTGTGTGTCTGTATGGTCACCATGCTCAAGTTGTTCATGTTACTGATGGCATTAATTACGTATTTCCAGCTGTTACAGAGGATGCATTTCACTGACATGCTTGTTTTCAACTCAGAGAAAAAATAAAAAAAGCTAGTAATGCATTGTCTGTTTTATCTCCCCCTTTACCCGATACTCACACTGCAACTACAAGCCCCTAAAAGGTCAGCGGACACATACAAAATGAGCCCTAGGTTATGCATCTGGTATGGTTCGAGTGGGATGTATGGCTGCAGCAATGCCAAGTCATAGTAGCGGTGTCTTAAATCGTGATGTCTAAAAGTGACATTCCTGGGTGAACCCAATGTTAGGTTAGTTATCAAACAGTTGCATTTCTCTGTCTTTTGTCCATATTCGACCCGTGTCTGCTTGAAAGCCAGCCACCAGGAGAGGTTAAACTAGCAAAAAAGAGTCAAACAAAAGAGTAGAGAATGCAAGGTAGCTGAAAAGTCATGTTTACAGTTTAGGATACATTGCTCACGGATCAAGACTCGACAACTACCAGGGTTAGGATATGCAAATGCATCAAACACATACAAATCTGAAGCATTTTAAACACTTATCACTGCCTGCTTTGCATCCACGCTTTGAATGAAGCAGCTGCTGTGTCATCTTTTCCACTGGCCAATTTCCCAGAGAAACTAATATAACTCAGGCTGTAATGTTTTGTTAAGTCTGTGTTTATTAATTATTATATATTCACGTTTGATGAATTTTAAACGTAATCTTTTGAACAGAAACACTGTAAATAGAGAGTTATTTATTTTGGCCTGTTCTCTATACATACTAGTTTGTAAAATTTGGATAAAGGAGTGATTCATATTAAGACATTGGTGACCCATATTCATTATTTTTGATGCTGGTTCCTAGCTGGTGCTTTACAGATTTGTACAACGCTGTAGGCGTATAGCAGGCGCACTTCCTTCAAGCTTATCACACAAGAATATATAGATTATTATTCAGATTAAACACAAATTTTGCAGTATCAACCATAATTGACATCCTGTTGTATACCCATAGTGAAGACGCAAGCTCTGTCCTCTGTGGCCGTCGCACATCCGTTTGTATGCACAGCACTCTACGCATGTCACACTTCACATTTATCCATATATTCAGAGAACCACTTATCCAGTTTTCATTAACTTAGTGCTACTTATCAAATTGTGACTAAACATGTCGTTGCTAATTCTTACTCCATACTATTATGTGCATACAGTCACCACTTTTTATCATTTGAATTTGCAGTCATTGAGGGAGCTGTGTGTTCCAGATATACTTGTTTAACTAGCATATGTACCCTACACTACACAGCACTGGGGCAACACAAATAGAAAGACCTTGTAGCAAATACATTCACTTCCTTCAGATAAAACGACTGTTAAAAGGTCTCTGGGACCACCCCTTATCAGAAACCCCAGATATATCCATGACTGTGCAGAACTTTAAAACAGACCATAAAGAGATAGATATGTGCTGAGTACCAACAACTGAAACACATTCACATAGTATATGAAACACACCTGAATTGTGATTTAGACAAGTGTGTAAGAAACGCCAGCACATGGAGATGCATTTCTCTCTATGGTAGAATTAGAGGTCAGAAAATGAGTCACTGTTTTGTTACCTTTAGACCAGGCTTTTAAACTGTAAAGAAGGAGCATTTACAACACAGCTGAGCAAATAGAAACTCAAGTTATAAAAATAAAAATAAATAAAACTTTCATTTCATCTTCTCATTTAATACTTTCAAATGGCTGAGTTATGCTTCTTCAGATGTTACCTTGCTGGGATGATGGTTTTTATTTGGCGCAAAGCAAAAAACCCCAAAGATAAACACAGTACAACAGCATGGTTTCTTAGTGCCAAGTGTAATTATCATGTACAAACCACTTCTAGAGATCACAGTATGGAAAGGGGGGGGGGGGTAGCAGGTCTGGATCTTTTGATGCTAATGCAAATGCAAAGCTTATGGAGTGCAAAAAGACAAGCTAAATCACATCTTTCACAGTGCATCCAGTCTTTGTATTTTTCTGAAAAACAGGTGGTCTGCTGCTGGCGGTGGCTATATCATCATCTTATGGCTTAAGCTAGTAATTATTTTTTTTTAAAGTCCAGTGAGGGAGGTGGTTAGGAATGAAAACGGACCAGAGATAACTCCCAGCTTTGAACAAGATTAGTAATTCTACTACAGATACTGCTGTGTTCAATATGAACACAACCACATGCATTGAGCGCTTCACAAACCCATCAAACCTCCTATTCCACGACCCCAAGCTAAACGAGGAAAAAACAGGAGGAGTAACCCAGGTGTAACAACAAAAAAAGGACACTAAAAAGATTCATTGCACACACAAAAGACAGGTCTTGCGGCACACTGCTGTAGTTTATACTAAGAACCGCAAACCTTTGTTCTCTTTGTGGGCCATGGCTTGTTCAAACCTGTCCAAATGTGTCAGCGAGGGGGACACCCTGTTCACTTGCCCTGGGCTGAAAGTCATCCTGAATCCGAAACATTTTCATCCAATACAGAATACATTCTAAAGATCTTGGATCACAGAGGCTTTTTTTTTTTTTTTTTGTATATTGTTTTGTAAGCACGAAGGTTGGGAGTCTTTGCTCTGTAATGGAACTCCTCCTAGAAGCCAATGAGGTAATAATTGTGACCTCAGCATGACATGTGCTGTACTCCCCTCTCTCCACTACAGAGCTAGCTCTTTAATTGAATGTTTGTCTTTGAACAGTGAGGTTAGCAGTTCATGTCTATCCCTTGCCTTTCCATTCATTTCAGTGGGCTGAGAAGCCAATCCATTAAGACACAACAGAACCAACCCTAGTGGCACATCTTAGTTCACCCTGTCTGATGCACTGATATTAAAGATGTTGAGGAATAGTTACCTATGATAGGTAAAGCAGATTCCCTGATTTGAAAATAAAACCAACATTTGGAAACTCCTTATAGATTCAGTCTCCCATATATACAGCACAGTTATTAGCTGGTTAAATAGAGGTTGTATACAACCTCTATCTGCAGTATGAAGGTATTTAGATGAGCACTGAAGCATGAAGGTTCCCTTAGAGAGGTCTTTATAAATCAATGCTATCGTATGTTATCTTGACATCTTCCACTAGATGTATGCAGACAGCTTGGCTGTCCTGCAAACACAAAGTGTGCTTTGTATCTCCTTTCTTCAGATTGCTTGACTGTGCTGCCCCCTACTGGCAGCACAATGACAAAGCAGGATACTGCAACAGATTAATTAGAAGAAAACAGAACTGAATCGGAATGACACACAGAAATGCAATGCATACTGGAAAAAAGGGTCATTCATTCAGTGCTGTGGATATTTGGTTCCAGAACACATTTATCCAGAGTAGAGTTTCTTTCCTGTTAATGTGAGCTGTCATGCAACAGTTGGATGTGTTCATTGTTATGATGGCAGGAAATCTAAATCTGGACAGTACAGTACTGCGAGGGAGCACGTAAACAGAGATCTGAAACGCATTTAATAATGGATTTTATTCACTGGCCATCGAAGCAATTGATTTCCTGGAAACAACATTTCCGTTGGATTTCCAAGAGCGTCTTTTATTCAGTATCAATTTAAAATGAAACAGTACAATGTATATAAGCTTCTCAAGGTTGAAATATAAATGTGTTTGGATCAGAAACAAAAAAGCTGTTATATGTAATTTGCTGCTGAATCCCATATCTGTAAAAGCAGCTGTCTGTCAGACTATACTGAGGTGGAACTACCTTTTATTGAACCGGGCACAGTTTTGTGTGAGGTTTATATTGTTTGAATGGAGTAATATTTGACTGGAAGTACAGAACAGAGTTTTGTAGCTCAGTTAATTTATTTTATTTGAATATGTGTAACTTGTACACGTATAATTGTGTCCCAGAATGTGAATCATTCTGTTAATCATTTTTAAATGAAGACATAACAACAGCAAGACTATCCTTTTTTTTTTTTTTTTACAGTGGCAGAGAGATGTGCATATATTAAAATATATTAAAAATATATATATATATATATATATATATATATATATATATATATATATATATATATATATATATAACTCCACAGTTTAGATTGAGTAAAGCTAATTGTCCTCAATAAGAGAGAAAAAAGTTGATGATGTGCACGATCACGGAACCCAAACCAAACCGAAGTTGGGGATCTTTGGAATTCAAACAGTCTTTCTGTTTTTGTTCAGGCTCAGGTGAATGTCTATTACAAATCTAAAGGAAGAACCTCCTGCCTGACCTATATTACCAATAATGTTTGATAATGAAACATATATACTGTGCCAGCCCCCAGTCCATTTCTCTTTTTCGGAGCCCACTTTAAAAAATATAGAGGTGCGTCTAATCTACTGGGATTAGAAAAAGAACCCTACATTATTTAAACATGATTTAGCTGTTTTATTCATTTATCAAATAAACTACAGAACGATATCGCAAAAGTCTACTGGAAACCATAGTAGTACAGTACAGTATTTCATGTTGGATTTCGAAATGTGACATTTTTAAATTGTCCGTTTTTCGTTTAATATGGAAAATTACAAAGCGGTTTCGGTGGCACTGGAACGATTTTTAAAGTGGGGGTGCTGAAAACCATTCAACAAAACTATAACCCCTGTATATGATGGAAGCCATGCAAAGCCAAAGGGGTGCTTCCACACCCCCAGCACCCCTAGTTCCAGCGCCCTTGAGCAGAATGTAATTCAATATGTTAACGAAGCATTATTCACCTGGCTTCATTCAACTCCATGAAGCAAAATTATTTAATTATACAGGGAGATGCAAAACTTTTGGCCATAGCTGTACTGCTAACTAAGTCACTGTATTCTAGATCAATAACATCTGTGCATGCAATACTGATGGTCTGTACTGTATAGGGAGATTTTTTAAATATATTTAACCCATAATATGAATTTTATAGTTTATTACATTTGATATAACTCCTACTTCAGTCTAAAAAAAACTCAGCACAATACAAACAGCATCCCAGACTCTGTCAGCCATGATGCTTGAACAGAAATGAAAAGAAATTGCTGAGATGCAGGCGTGTTTTTTATTTATAGAAATGTTTTCATACTAACTTGATAACATTCATTTAAAAATCCAATTGATGCATATGATTAATACGTTTTGTGACTAATGTGTTTCAAAATTAAAAAAAGAAAAAAATGTTATTGACCGATTGAGATTTTGCTGAGAATGTATTTATTTTCAAAAGGCTTTCTTTAGGTTGTGCTGGGTGGGTACTTCACAGTCTTGCACCAGAGCCCAGTAAATCCTAGCGTCGGCAATATCTCAGTGCTGCCGTCTTCTCATACAGGGAGTCAGGGCACTAGAGCAGCAGTCCCGGGAAGGCTGTCTGGTTCACACACATATTCTTGTATTTTGGTTAGCACTGTTAGCTGGGACCCTTCACACTGTGCAGTAAACTGCTCTTGTCCAATTGAACCTCTAATTGGCAATGTTTTAGAAACAGAACTATACAGCTGCCTATTTGTATATTTGTATATATATATAATCAATCAGATATGGCTCTGTTCAGTAAGTGATGATTGCCCAATAACAAATTGTTGCACTAACACACACACACACACACACACACACACACGCACACACACCGGTATCCATTGACAACACATTAGCACATACGATGATTCATGATTTATCACATAAAATTAATCATCATAAGCACTGTATGAATATATAGTAGGTATACAAAATATGCTGTAAATAAATCATTGTGTTTTTATTTCTATGGCCACAGAGGAAACCCCAGCTCCTTTCAGACACTCCTTATAGAAGGGAATCAGCAGGTTAAAAGCAGTTCAACATTATTCCTCAAGTTTCTGTGGAGGTTAAGTTCAATCAAACAATCAAATCCAGCCTTTTTAAAACATGTACACAATAAATCTCTATTTCTACCAACCTCTTAATTAAAATATAAAATACTAAATCTCTTTTTCTGTGGTTAGCAGAGTATTAGAAGAATTGTACTACTAAACACTGGTTTGCTTTACAACTGCAATGGCTTTTTTTTTTACAAGGTTTCTCAGAAAGAAAAAAAATGAAGTAACCATTTTTCTTGTGTAATTAAGCAGTGAAATGTGATCCTTCAGTGCAGTTAGGCAGCCATGTGCTCTAAGCTGGAGTGAATGGCTTCCAGATTTGAACCCAATCTCTTCTGTCTAGACTCTACGTTGCTATTTTTCCCTTCCTAGCTGAAAACAGACTCTCAACATAAAACACCAAGAAAGCGTAGGCTTGTGTCCCTTTTTCTCATAAAGATGTGCGACTGTGCTCTGCAGCTCAGACAAGAAAACAAAAAACGAGTCCCAGACTTTTCACAAGACACGTGTGGTCTGAGAGTCAAAAAACCTTGCAGCAGCTGCTTGGGCAAAGAAAGTATTTATTAAGACAATGTGGTCGGCATTGCTCTCCCTGAATAAACAAGCAGTTTCTGGGATTCTTGCATGATACTTGATGTGAACTTTTCATCTGCCCTGTCTTTCATTATTTTCTGAAACGCTCACAGGGAACGCCAAAGTATTTTTTAAATATGTATGATAATAGAAACATATTTGTCTCCAAACATACCAGATTTTTCAGATTTGAGCTCTTTTGCCGTTCTGAATAACAACAGACATCTTTGAAGCCTTAAGGTAACTGATGACTTGTTCAGGCATTTTATTGTTTTGATATATTGGGTTATTATTTTTTTAATATTCAGCATTTCATTTGCCAGTGTCTAGAGGGGGTTGTTATTTAATGTGTTGACAAATTAATAAATGGATGTAAAAGTACGGTCTGGTTGCAAAAACTTGACGCAGCACTACATTTTCACACATTATCAGACCACTTTAATGATTCAAAATGTATTATTTTCAGACTCATTTATTCTGTATTTAAATAGTGTGCATTAATTGAAGACTGAAAGAGCTGAATCTGTAGAGCCTAGAAAGAAGGAGAGCCAGAGGTGACTTAATAGAGGTATTTCAAACTGTCAAGGGGTTTAACAAAGGAACTGCGGAGAATTATTTGTCACAGGTCACAGAGAACGGAACCAGGAGCCAGGTGGGTGGAAGCTGAAGAAGGGCATATTCAAAACCGAGGGGAGAAGGAGCCTTTTCACGGAACAGGTGGTGAACCACTGGAACAGGCTGGCGGACAGAGTTGTTGAAGCAGAAACTATCATTAATAGACTGGATGCTGTCATGAACAATACTGTATAACCCTCTGTGTGACCATAATAAGACCTTTAGCTAGCCGCTTGGAGGAAGGGCGGTCTGTTTAGTCATGGATTCCCAGAGGTTTCATC
>NC_054563.1:2956612-3156612 GCF_017654505.1 Polyodon spathula
AGGCTATGCCTGCAAGTACTTTAATTACCGATCGTGGAATTAAAGGAGTGAAACTGAGGCTTTCATGTTCTTAACTTCTCATTAGTCTCATCAGATGTATCACTGGTCCCCTGCTGATTGTGATGTGAACCTTTTAGTTGTTCTTTTACTTTACTTTGGGATTTTAAGATTTTTCATGAACAGTACTTTAATGATATGCTGCAGATGGAAATAGAACTCCCATTGCATAGCATTTTGATCCATTCCTAGAATGGGTAAAACCACTGGGCAGTCTGTGCACTGTTGCTTCCTGATAGCTACGGTAATCATTTCCTGTGCTCTAGATCACATGGCCAGATTGCAGTTTGATTTTTGGAGTGGAACCCATATGCATCACTGGGAGTGACTAGGTACCTATATACCTGGTCAGAAACAAGCAAAGAACAAAAATGTCTTCCACAAAACAAAAAGGGTGTCTGTAATAATGTTGCTTCGGGACTTTTCAGCTGGACATTTGTTCTGCATATTTAAAAGGTCTAGCCATAGCATATCTGGCTTTGAGCCATGAAGACTTGATTGAATGATCACCATACACACATGTAGTCCTGTGCAGTTGGTCTTTTATACATACTGTAGTTTTAAGACTCCTATTGGAAGTTACTACAAAGGTACATGAATGATCACGTTTTAATCAGCAAATACTGACAGCCCTTAAGTGACCAGTACAGCTCTGCAAAGGATGCGTGGATAGTCAATATCCGATCAGTTGGTGCTACTGAACTACTGTACACCAGCAGTAGAGCATGAGGTACAATATTTTGATGGCATATAAACTGATTGTTTATAATCCTTTCTGAATTATACTGATCAGGGCCTTTCTGGATCTGTACCCAAGTTCAACCAGCCTGAACCCTGGTGAAGGCATGAATTGAGTGTGAGAGTCGGCCGTGGGTATCAGCACACCGCTGGAAATGTCACCTGTTGTTTTAGTAGATCCGTCTGGATCCATTCCTCTGGATAAGGGCATCTGCTAAGAAATAAATACATAAATAAATAATAATAATGATGATGGGGTCCAGCACGACTAGGTGAGATGGATATTCCATGAAATTTACTGTAGGCACTAAAGAACCAAGACTGACTCCCTTTTCAGTATTTAATTCTGTAATTCACTTTCAACACACAGTTTACGCCTTAAACATTTTAGATCACCCCAAAAGATCTGTGCCTTTTGATTGGGGTGGGTGGGGATTGTGGATGATTAAATACAATATTGCAATCAGACTTAATATCTAATTTATCACCTGTTCCAATTATATAGGATACATGCATTGCCATTAAAGTATGAAACTGAAACGCATTCATTCTAAATTACATTAGCGCACTGATTAAATATCTCATCAACTGCTAATACCTGTTTGCTACAGCAACGTAATTGAAATCTTTACCCTCCACACCCTGTTAAAAGCGGCAACAGCAATAACAGGCAGAGATACCTAGTGAAATGACAATGCGTTTGCTATAATCCTCATGGCAGAGTACTCCTGAATGGATGCTCTGAGATCAAAGCAGATCATTTGCACACTGCCCTTAACCCATCACGGACGATTTCGTGACACCAGATACTTCAACACAATCTATTCTTATTTACCAGGCTTACTAATGTCCTTTTTCAGACACAGGGGCTGAAGTGAGATGGTTTTAGCAATGGCCACTAGGGATGTGCAACATATAGGTAATTACATGTTATAGGAGTCTTTTCAGATGCATTTCGAATAATTGAGAAAGGGTATTTTTTTCTTTGAATACTTACAAAACAAGGCAGGGGCATCATTATACAGGGTTGATCTGAAAAAGGTCCTTTATATTGCATGATGCATGTGTTTCGTACAGGGAGGTTTGTCACAAGAGACAATGATATGGTCTGTGTGGATTAGAAACATGAGGCACCAGTGATAAGAGCTGTCATGTTGGATATGAAATGGTAAGAGATCAAGTGTTGCTGGGGGCCACTTCACTACAGCTGACAGCACCATTCCACAGACACATAAGTGAACATAAATACAGAAACACAAATCATTTGTCCTAATAAGGGAAAAAAAAAGAAACATGTGTGTTTTGTAAGTGAAAGAGACAGCAGCTGCTGCAGGAATTAGTGTTGTGCTGCAGTTTGTTCTCTTAAACTTTTCATTCAATTCATTATCACTTAACTTGCTATCTACATGCATGTGCATTTCTAATTAATATCATTTGGAATGATATTTTATATATATATATATATATATATATATATATATATATATATATATGTGTGTGTGTGTGTGTGTGTGTGTGTGTGTGTGTGTGTGTGTGTGTGTGTGTGTGTGTGTGTGTGTATATATATATATATATATATATATATATATATATATATATATATATATATATATATGTATGTATATTAAATATCATTCCAAATTAGTTTATTACTTGAATTTATATTTAACTGAAAGTTAATTAAATAAGGCTTGACATATTTGTCCTTCATAACTAATCTGCAGAACTTGATTTAATTGTAGGTTTTCTATGTGTATACAGTAAACATTGTAAAATTAAACCAGTCAGAGATTTCAGGATCCTCATTTAAAAAATGTACTGACTGTCCGTCTGTCCAAAACTGCCTTTATTTTGTACCAGTCTTCCCCACTTTATGCACAGCCCTGTATCACTCTATGAGAGAAGACTGACAGACAGTCGGAGGTCTTTTTCCATAAGATTTGGCTAATGGAATATTCCTACAGCATGTAAGCTGGTTCAGTGTATTCTTAAGAGTTCAGAAATGGGGCTTGAATTCTGCCTTGCCTGCTGCAGCTGTCTCATCAATGATTGTAATCAGAATGGTGCTTCTGTGCAAGGCTACACAACATACCAGTTCAATCATTACAATATGTCATGGCAATGCATTATTTGGAGGAAAGGAAACAAAGTAGTCCTGAAAACAGTTTCCCTACCAGGCACACGTCAGCATTGATGTTCCTGATTCCTGTGACGTGGGATGAGCTATAAGAAGACCATTGTATAATAATCTGTTAGATGTGTCAGCAGGGTTAGATAAGGAGTGATCCAATAAACTGTTTATGCAGATTTGTATCAATTGTATCTAAAGTACAGGAGCTCCATTCACAAACCTGTAACACATTTATTTTTCAAAATCTGTTTTCATAAGATCATACTTGCGTGTATTCAGAACTACATTTAATCCATCAGAACACAAAAAAAAAAAAAAAAAAAGATTTAAAGAAACAACTACTATAAGCCTCCTCACCCCATGTTAACCAGCTGGAATGAATTGGCATCTCAGCCCATTGAATTGAATGGAAAAAAGGGTTGGGCACTACCACTCAAGTGAAGAGCAAGCTCTGTGGTGGAGAGATAAGAACATTTCTTATGCTGATGTCAGTATTATTGATTTATCAGCCACTAGGAGATCCATTAAAAAACCTTGAAATGGGTATAGGGTAGCTTTGCAGTTTTAGTCAATAATGAACATTATTAGTAATTGTGTTCTTTTAGGATTCCTGGAAATACTACAGAAAAACACAAAAAAAATACATTTAAAAATGAAACCAGCTGTTCAAAGAGCCGAACGAGGGACTAGGTGACTATAAACCTTCATTAAGAACAATGATTCAACAGAGGAGGCAAATTTTGCAGAAAACCAGCAACAGGGGAGGCAATCATAAGATAACAGAATAATTAAGGCTCAGGAAAATGGTAGCAATTGTTGATTCTTATGTCCAGCCCCACCTATACTGTTCTCTTTGTTGAGGCCACCAGGTAGCAACTCCTGATGATGACAACCTACAGCAGGAGTCAGGCATCATTTCCAATTGTCTCTCTGCAAAGCAAGCCACAGTCACGGTTATTGAAAATTGTTGTCATATATATATATATAAAATCAGAATGGTATATATATATAAAGAAATATAATAACATAGTAATTTGCCCAAATCATTTTTATATAACACTCCACATAATTCCCCTGAAGCAGGTTCTATCTTTGTGAAACTGGCTTTATTAATGATAGAGCTTGCTTTGTGAAATTACAACACAGATAATAATTATAATTACGAGTGAAGCTGAAAATATATTCTCTCCAGATCGCTGGTCTAGTAAGTAAGTGGTTTAAATGAGAGGTCTGTAAGACTGAAGGGCTTTGTGTCAAAGTGTGTCAGCAAGAACCCATTAATTCCTATTCATTTTATAATAACAGAATGTGGGAAACTGCATGTTTATTTTATTTGAAAAAATTGCACTAATATCTTGAACTACTAGCAGTGTACAGTAGTGTATGTATCATTGCACTTGCCTTTAATAGCATTTTCTATTTTGTAACAAGGTGGGGTTCCACATTAGGTGTCTGTAATTACATTGTAATTACATATGTGGTTACATAGTCATTACATTGTTAATAATCCAAAAGATGCTAGCAATTGCTGTTATTTTCCATTTTGTAATGGCATTGTAACACAAGCGTATATGTTATTGCTTCTCTATTAGAAGTCACTGTTAGCAGTCACCAGGTTCTTTTTCAAGTACCAGGAAGGATCTACTGCTTCTAACACCCAGTGAATGAGTGAATGGGAGGAAAGGTTGAAAGGGCTGGCAAGCGAGTAAGTGAATGGAGACTTGAGCATGAGATAGTCCTCGAGTACATGCCCCTGATGATGCTGGAAAAGGAAAGCATCTCCAGTAATCAGGAGTGACGCTTTGGAACACAGCTGCAGGGTTGACTGCCATTTCTCCATTCATAACGAGATAACAAGTTCATGTCAAGCTTCAATTAATATTAAACACAGCTGTGTTTCTTTATTTTATATTTCTTCTTGTCCTGCTGCAGTAGTTTTCAATAAATTGTAATGCTAATGAAATTGGGCTGAATTCTCCAAGCAATTTTTTGCCCCAATTACAATTCTCAGTAAGTAACAGCTTAAGACTCTTACAAGCTCCTAAATTCAATTGCTAAACTGTTTATATTTTTATTCAAAATCTAATGTTTTTCTTTCCAAAATATTGCTTGATATTCATGTTCTAGAACAGGTAACAACAGTTTTGAACAGTTTCATGGACACCAAACAGTGATGGATCTATAAAACAGAGCTTTGAGTAGCAGCCCATTATCAAGTTTTTTTATTAAGAATTACACATCAGCAAAGCTGTGTGCTAAATCAGGCAGAAGAAAGGGGGTGGTAGCTGCTGCTGCATAAAACAAGCAAACAAACATCATATTTAATGCAAAATCAAGCTAATCAATCTGTGCAGAAGTGCTCAAAGAAATCCAGTGACTATGAATGCTAGTATAAACAGCTCTGCCCTCTCATGGGGTCCTCATCTTGAACTGTAATGTTGTTGAAGCTGGCACCCTGGGATCCTTCAAGAAGCTGCTTGATGAGATTCTGGGATCAATAAGCTACTAACAACCAAACGAGCAAGATGGGCCGAATGGCCTCCTCTCGTTTGTAAACTTTCTTATGTTCTTATGTTCCTAACTGTACAGCTCATGTTGCGATATTCTGTACATCCCTGGGCTCTATTTAAATGAGCTTGACAGCAACATATCAAAATACTAGGGCCCATTAAGTCTGTTAGATTCAAATATTGCTGCCTTTGACTGCTTTTTTTGTGTTATCCTTTTATCTACCAAGGTTAAACCCTTCAACAATGGAGCAGGATGTGGAGAGCCCAATCACCATCCGACAGCCCAAGCTGCCCAAACAAGCCAGGGATGACTTTTGCAACCAGAGGGCCGACAAGGAGAGAGCTAAGAGGAAGATCCAGAGGTACGTGCGCAAGGACGGGAAGTGCAACGTCCACAATGGGAACGTGAGGGAGACCTACCGGTACTTCACAGACATCTTCACCACCTTGGTGGACCTAAAGTGGAGATTCAACCTGTTCATTTTCGTCTTGGTCTACACTGTGACGTGGCTTTTTTTTGGCATGATCTGGTGGCTCATAGCCTACGTCCGAGGAGATCTGGAACACATCGGGGACAACCAGTGGACCCCTTGCGTCAATAACTTGAATGGCTTTGTCTCTGCCTTTCTGTTCTCAATAGAAACGGAGACCACTATCGGCTACGGCTACAGGGTCATCACGGACAAATGCCCTGAGGGAATCGTTCTGCTGCTGGTTCAGTCAGTCCTGGGGTCCATAGTCAACGCCTTCATGGTGGGTTGCATGTTTGTTAAGATCTCTCAGCCCAAGAAGAGGGCTGAGACGCTAGTGTTCTCTACCCACGCTGTCATCTCCATACGGGATGGCAAGCTGTGTCTGATGTTCAGGGTGGGGGACCTGAGGAACTCTCACATCGTGGAGGCTTCCATCAAAGCCAAGCTGATCAAGTCCAAGCAGACCAAGGAAGGCGAGTTCATCCCCTTGAACCAGACGGACCTCAACGTGGGCTACGACACGGGCGACGACCGCCTCTTCCTGGTCTCGCCGCTCATCATCTGCCATGAGATCAACGAACACAGTCCTTTCTGGGACATTTCCAAATCCCATCTGGCCAAGGAAGAGCTGGAGATCGTGGTCATACTGGAGGGAATGGTGGAGGCAACAGGTGAGGAGGGATCTAGGGATTCTTGCTTTAGTTTGCTTAGAATCAATGTGCCCTTGTCTCTGCGGATTTTGACACCTACTGGCATTACGCTTCTCTGACCCACTGGAGAAATAATGAGAATGTATGAAAAAAGGGACATTTTTTGAAAAGACAGGACAGGTAGCAATGAAAGAGAGACATGTTGATCTTCTACACAGCCATTTATAAGCCAGTTTGTATTATGTTTGTACTCCAGGGAAACATTGACATTGTTAATGTTACAGCTCAAACAACACATAGTTACATATAGGATCCCTTTAATTAAAAACTTGGAGTTGTTTATTTATAGCTTTGTGGTTGCAGACATTGCTTTCAAATTGGTGGATCACCGGGCCCTTGTGGATTACATTCAAACACAGGGAAACAGCGTGTGCTTATTTGATAAGTGAACTGAATAGGGATATTGTGTATGGTACTGAATCTGTGTCAACTGAGGCGATAAGTGAAAAAGCACTAAACATTTGCAAAGTTTACGATTGCACCTGCAAACACAGAGGTGAAACTGCCTGGTATTGTTGGGCAGAGTGCAGAGGATCACAGAGGTGAAACTGCCTGGTATTGTTGGGCAGAATGCAGAGGATCACAGAGGTGAAACTGCCTGGTATTGTTGGGCAGAGTGCAGAGGATCACAGAGGTGAAACTGCCTGGTATTGTTGAACAGAGTGCATAGGATCACAGAGGTGAAACTGCCTGGTATTGTTGAACAGAGTGCATAGGATCACAGAGGTGAAACTGCCTGGTATTGTTGAACAGAGTGCAGAGGATCACAGAGGTGAAACTGCCTGGTATTGTTGAACAGAGTGCATAGGATCACAGAGGTGAAACTGCCTGGTATTGTTGGGCAGAGTGCAGAGGATCACAGAGGTGAAACTGCCTGGTATTGTTGAACAGAGTGCATAGGATCACAGAGGTGAAACTGCCATTAACAGATCTAAAAAGGCAGGTGCAGGTCAGAGGATCACAGAGGTGAAAGTGCCTGGTATGTTTAAGAGTGCAGAGGATCACAGAGGTCAATTCATCATTAAAATACAAGAGGATAAGGTAACGTGTGTGACAGAGTGTAGGATCACAGAGGTGAAACTGCCTGGTTGTTATCAGAGTGCCTCCAAAGGCTGTGGCTACCAGAGTATTGGGAGGCTTTGGTAAGTTGGACAGAGTGCCGAGGATCACAGAGGTGAAACTGCCTGGTATTGTAGGGCAGAGTGCACAGGATCACAGAGGTGAAACTGCCTGGTATTGTTGGACAGAGTGCAGAGGATCACGTTTCATCACCATTAACAGATCTAAAAAGGCAGGTGCAGGTCAGACTTTACGGTTCAGTGCAGTATGTTTAAGAGCAGACATAAAGAATTCAATTCATCATTAAAATACAAGAGGATAAGCTAACGTGTGTGACAGGGTAGATCAGGTAGGTTTTATCTGGCCCTCCAAAGGCTGTGGCTACCACAGCATTGGGAGGCTTTTAAGTTTTCCGTTATCATTTGTTTATGTAAAGGGGTCAGTTTTTAGACACCTATTCTACTTTGGGATGTTTAATTGTAATTCCGTCTATGCCTATTGTATGGTTATAAACCATCTATAATGCTTTATTAATATTCTATAGCATAGTTATTAAGCATCTATTATACATTTATAAACCATTTATAAAACATTAATAAGGAGCATTTTAATATAAAGTGTTACCTTAAAGGCTTATAAAATGGCATGGACTCAGTAGTAAGAAGTGTTTAATTCTTAAAATGAATATGTTAAATATACAGTTATAAAGTGTTCCCCCTTTAAGAGAAATTAGCAGACTGTGTTATATGTGTTCCTCTTTATAAATAGAATGAAAGAGCTTTATGGCATTATGGGTCAGATAGGAGCCACGACCACTCTACCTTGTAACTGGTTCTGCAGTGAAAAGGGATGCCTTATAAAGAAGGAGCACTGGATAGATTACCGAATAACTCGCTTAGATTAAACCAGAGTAATGCATTTACCGGCTACTGTATTTTTAATTTTTTTTTTAAATAACATGCAAATTATTTACTGAAGCTAAATGCAGCCTTTTTATTAGTTCACAGCTATTCTTTTCCTGAAAACATTTTAACAGCTACCATCTGTAGCATGCAGCTTTTGGCATTGCTTTTGGTTCCTGCATTTTGTATGACTCACTTAGCCTGCAGTATGTGTCCACAAAGGAAGACCACTCTGTTGAGCAACGTGAGCTGATGAGATACCATGTTTATTGGGAAATATAATCAAACTGGTGACAGATCCAAGAGGAAACGAGACAAGAAGCCATCCTGGGGAATGAGTCTGGGTCTGGGAGTGTTGAAACTGATTACATTTGTTTGTCCAGATTGGTCTGAATGTCATGCTTTTTATTGTGCAGCTCACACATAAGCCAGTCCAATCATTACATTCTGAAATGTTCACAGCTTTTAGCTTTTTGTCTAAAACACTGTCACTGGAGTGAATTAGGAAACTATTGTCTATAACCGTCGCTGTGCAGCTACACTGTGTGCATCACTGCCATAAAATGAGCTGAACGCCTGGAACCAATAAATTAATTAATTTTATGTTTGCAAAATGAAGCCACAGTCCTCCTAGGGGAGACATTCACAAGACTAAAGGTAGTCAATTTACAGGCCCATTTGCAGAAACCTCTGTCTAAACACTGTGCATTAGATTGTGCTAATACACTACACTGCCTCCAATATGAGTGCTTAGCTTTTCATTTTAATCAAATTCAAAGTGGGTTGTTGGCAGGGTTAAAGAGATACAAATGCAGTATTTTTAAAGCAATTCATTTCCGGTATGGCTATGAAACCACGTGACCGCTTTGTGCTTCTGCAGTGTGCAAAATCAGAGCCCTTGTTGTTGGTGAAGCCAATACGAGACACACCACACAAAACCAACATATGAACCAGTCCCCTTCCTCATTTGAAAGGGCAATAAGCTTTTAGACTACCTCCAGGCTGCTTGAGGGCACTGCATTGGTGTATGACCTCTCTTTTCCACAGGGGGCAGCACATAGTGAAATATTCCCTCTCATTGTGACGCTGAACCCTGACAATGCATTCTTCAATTGTTTTTTGTACATGAACGCTGCTGTTAGGTGCTTGTGGTTGTTTTAAATGTCCCAGTACCTTGATGTCCTCTCTATCCTACATCCATTCTCATTGCCTGCACCTGCTGTACCACTGTACAATCGTATCCATTCAATGAGTGGGATCCTCAGTCAGGATATCTGGGGGGGGGGGGGGGGGGGGGCACCATTTGGGATAACACTTTATGAACATTACGTTAGACTCCCACCCCACTCATTTAAACAGTCAGCAGTGCAGGACCACACCCTGCTGTGCAGGACGGCAGCACTGGGGGAGCTCACCTTCAGCACACCTAGTGGAACGTTCGCTTCTCCCCATTCTGGTTCTCCTTGTCTTTCGCAATGTTGTGTTCAGAATTTGAACTGTTCATTTCTTCCTCTGTTTGTGCTCCTCCGCTTGTGTTCACAGTGGCTGCTGTGTTGCCACTGTACCAGCGGGTCCCTTGATCAGAAAATCAGTCTGTTTAAAGGATTGAAGGGGATTAAAAAGCACAGCCCTGATGGCTTCTATTTATCAAGCACTCTGAAGTAGATTCCCAGGCACATGTAGAATTCAAGCACTCTGAAGTAGATTCCCAGGCACATGCAGAATTCAAGCACTCTGAAGTAGATTCCCAGGCACATGCAGAATTTGCACCCTGGCAGCCATGTGATATGCAGTGAAGTAATGGTCAAGCCAAGGCTCCAACTCAGCGGATATCCCTTCCAACACCTCCACATAGCACAGGCCTCAAACAGAGGGAAGGGTATTCTTCCTTTGGAAAAATGAAACATCCTTACTGTGCGAACAGTCTACTGCCCGGTACAGTGCACTGTCCTGCAGTGTGTACATATGCTATGTTTTAGAACTTGATTTTAAGATCATAGGGATTACATTAGAGTTATGTCAAAGCTACCCTGGTAGCGGTTTGAAAGATACACCAGATAACAAAGACACAAAAAATGATGTAAAAACATTACAAAGAAACAATCATCAAATGAGCCTTTAATTAAAACAATACAACTAGATGTGTTTTTGTAGTATAAAATTAGAGGAAACCAACCTTACTGGTTTTAACATGCTTAAATAAACACACAAATACAGCCTGCAAGGTTTCCAATAGAGTTTTAATAGCATTATTTTACATGCTTTTTAAATTTAGAAAATGCGCACCTATTATACTTCCTTCTTAAGCTTTTCCACTTATTAGCAGCTTGTGATGTTGCCATAGCAACAATAATGACTACTTCTGAACCGAGGAAGAAAACCATGAGGGCTCAAAACAGACCAGGTTTCTGACAAGCCTCTGCAGTTATGCAACTGCAAAGACCTGTTATCTAACGGACAGTGTGCAGGCCTGCATGCATCACATGGGTGTGAAAACATATACAGTATATATAACATGGGCATATATATATATAAGCTAATTGCCACTTTCCTGAACATTTGTGTTTTCCGAAGGCCATTTGGTTAGTTACACAGCACTGGCCCCTGTGCAGAGATAAATACTATGTCCATGCACTAGGGGGTACCTTTATTAAATACAAAGATTAAATTATGTCAACATGTGTGAAAAGGTTACAGTATGATTTATGATTTATGTCTAACACTGATTTCGTTTTTTATTTTAAATGTATTGGTTTCATGTTCCTAAACATGCATAATGACACCCCTACTCCTGCGCCAGACCAGCCCGTAAAGAGTCAGACGGATCGTTTTGAAATCAGGCTGTGTTACTGGTTTAGTTCAGTTCTTGGCAGCTCAGTGGATGGTGTGTTGTGTATATGCTGCTGTTTTAAGCACCAGTATTCTAATCAAGCAGTAGAACCCTGACTGGAGGGCATTGATGAGTGGTGCCCGCCTGCATCAGGATGGTAAGGTCGAAGTTTAGATTCTAGGAAACAAGTCAAAATGGGCTCCTCTGCATTTGTGGTTATAGAGCTTTTAACCTCCTCTCATCTCACTGACAGGGGACAGAATCTGCATTGGCACTGCATCACACAACACTGCCCCTTACACCTTGCAGGCAATCAGTATTACCCTTTTGAAGAATGCATAGAGATCCAAACTGTTCACGGACCACTAGGTTAGGGTTTTTCATTCATTTTGAATTATACAGCAGTAAATAGAGGGGTTTGACATATGTTAGGAAACCTACCAAAACACTGTAAACAGGCTGTGAAGCTACAAAGCCAGTAATGCCAGGAATCTGGTAACTCAGTATTGCAGCAATAGAGCCCACTCAGAATGATAGTAAACAACACACAACAGCAAGGAAAAAAAAACATAGAACATGCTCCGTTATTAAAAACCAATTCCCCCCACTAGAAATATATAGATCAAGTCTATACGCTGAATCAGAGAGCTCCCTGCTGTTGAGAATCCTTAAAAGGCAGTTTTAACATCTAGACATCTTTCTGCACCGAATACACACCAGGAGCTGTCCTGCATGGACTTTGCAGGGGTGTTTCCAACAGGACTTGTTTCTGAGCAACAATTACAACAGCAATTCCACAGTAGCTGCAAATCTAAAGACTTAAATCAACTGGGCATTAGGTTTTATTTAAATATTGTGTTCTGTGTTTTTGTCCTGCATGAGTTTTAGTGTTTTAATGCATATTCTGTGTGAGTCAGAGTGATTAAGCTTTTTGTTTTCACTGCAGTCAAAGACACACTGCCCAGGTTAATGTTATACCTCTGGCACTAATGGAAGCTGTTGTATTCAGGTATCTTGTCTTCAGAAAGTGCACACCCAAGTTTGATAGAACTTTGCGAAAGTATATATTCTTTATACTAGTTAATCAAGATAATCCTAATAATTTCACAACAAGTTATTTAGCATACTCTTACCTGATTGTCTAATAAATGCTTATTTGTTACAATTATGCTAGTTTTGTTACATTTACAGATACATTTTTTCCCCCACTTAAGTACAATCTCACAGATTTATTTTTCCTTTTGTTTTGTTGCAAATTGCAATAAGCTATAAATTTGTCCCCACACACCCACTTTAGAAAACTGGAGGAAAGGCAAATTGAGCGTTTTGGTAGCCCTTATTACTTGCCACTGGATCTCACTGGCTCCCTGGCCACTCAGCAGCCCTGAGCTTCCTTTTCTGTCCCTTAGACCCAGCTAGAGGAGGAGAGGTAGGAGGCGGCAGTGTTATTAGCCCATTGAAATTCAGACAGCGAAAAGCTGCTGTGTTCCTGTGCCACTGTGCCACAGGAGAATGGGAAGACAGAGAGAGAGAGATGCAGAAACCTGGCTACAGAATGGAACTAACAGCCATGGCAGATTTATACAATCTATATCACCTGAACGAGTGTGTCACCTGCTGGTACCTGCCATTAGACCCCTCCAGGACACTTTGTAATAGCTGTAACCTCTTGAATGAGCCATCAGCTGCAGTTAGCAGCTGGTAACATTAGTACCTTTAGTCCCCTTCTTCTCATTTGATGCTGGCAGATGAGAATTTCAGTCTGCTGTCCATGGTGCTGAACCTGTGTCTCTTTGTGAGGAGTGGGGAGGGCTGTATATCCCTGGGTTGTATAGCTGCACTATATGTAAACATCAGAGGAATTTAAATTTTTATCAAGGGGTTTGTAAATAATATGGATGTAGTGACAAAAATCACTTTACCTTTAAGGTGGTTCCAGTTACTATTGTTTCTTATAGGCTTTGTACCACCTAGTGGCCATAAACTGATCCATTCATTTCAATATTTGCCTTAAAGGGAAAGTCAAATTTGATTTATCTTTCGATTTCTTTTGACAACTAATTCACTTCATGGAAATGCCATTTTAATGCACCTGTTTCATTTCAAAGGTTTATTTTATTCTTAAACAACTATAAGCACTGGCTCACCTGCTGCAATGCAGTTTATCCTTTAAAAAGAGCTGCATCATCCTCAGGAACATATGCAGTTTATCCTTTAAAAAGAGCTGCATCATCCTCAGGAACGTATGCAGTTTATCCTTTAAAAAGAGCTGCATCATCCTCAGGAACGTATGCAGTTTATCCTTTAAAAGGAGCTGCATCATCCTCAGGAACGTTTGCAGTTTCACAGTGACCGCACACAAGAATATTTCAATGGTCAAGAGCTGGAGTTGTTTCAATTCAATTCAATACTTTCCATGTGAGAGATGTGGATTTGGTCTGTAAAACTGAAAATATACAGTACCGTCAATATTGGTTCACCATGTCAAGAGACGTAAAGTAAAATTAAATTAAGCCAGACATGTACAGTGCAGGACCCACCAGCAAGAAGGGCAGTCTGCTGCTGAAAATGATGTATTTGGTAATTATTGTTTCTATGCTTTCATTTGCAAAACTGCATAATTGTCACATTGCTTCTTGTGATTAGCGCTATTGTGTTGAGTTAATTTGAGCCGCGTATGGGAGGGAGTGAGCCGGGCTGGCAGTGTGCTGCAGCTGGCACAGACAGAAGGTCAGGGTATTGAGTGGAGGGGAGTGGGGTGGGTGTGTCGGAGAGTGCAGGGTATGGAGTGGAGGGGAGTGAGGTGGGTGTGTCGGAGAGTGCAGGGTATGGAGTGGAGGGGAGTGGGGTGGTGTGTCGGAGTGTGCACGGTATGGAGTAGAGAGGAGTGGGGTGGATATTTCAGAGAGTGCAGGGTATTGAATGGAGGGGAGTGGGGTTGGTGTGTCAGAGAGTGCAGCGAGATTTGAGGGAAACAAGCATAAACAAAATGACAGGAGATCTTGTGATCCGTAAAGGTATGCTTTCAGTTCCCATCACATGAAGGTTTAAAAAAGGGGGCCCTGTGGCCTTCAGATCAATATATGGTCACATGTAATGGATTGTGAAAGGATGCAATTGAAGGGTGGAGAAGACCTGTCACACACACACACACACACAGAATGTGCCTTTCAGAACCAGAGTGGCAGACAGTATGTTCTAGTGTTGTTAAAAAAATTGCTTACAGTTACATGTACTGTATTCTCGAAGGACAGCAGCACTATAATTAAAAATGATCTGAACAGAAGCATAGTATGTTTAGGGCTTTCTGGTTGTATGTGACTCAGTGGCTATGAATGAAATCCAGGATCAAGGGAAGGAAAATGACTTTTTTAACAGGTGATAAACCAACAGCTGCAGCTAGGAGCAGATCAATTATTGTGCAGAGCAATTCCTTGCTAGTTTTATACTCTTAATTGTTTTTTTTTTATTTGTTTCAGAAAATGTATCTTTGCCCTTGCACTTTAAGAAGAAAGTGAGCACACTGCAAATGCTTCACCCCCTGTAATTTGTCTAGTCAATGTACTGTAACGTCCATCCCTGCATTCATCAATTACCACTTGTTGCTGACCACACAACTATTTAACAGCTAACTGGTCAAGGCATTGTATATGGCTCACATGGTCACAAGCTGCGGCTCCTTGGTATAACAGTGCCCCATGTTTTACTCGCACCTTCCAGATCTAAATCCTCTGCCATTGGGCCAGGATGCATTCCATTTACCTGCAGCATCTGTACATCCTATACATGGCAGTGTTTACCAAAGACTATGAGATTTTTCCTATTGTATTTAAAATATTCCTGTCATATATTACTGGTCTTTTTTCCCCTTTAATCAATATTAAATACAAAGTATCAGCTTGTGACCCACATGTCACCTTTCACCTTTTGACCCAATCCAGTTGTTCAAAAAAAGAACTACTGGGCTGTCATCCTACTGTAGACAAATACACCCTGAGAACATGAAAGGAGGCTTTATTACTTCAAAAGGAAGATGTGCATACATTGCCTCTGAGACTAGTAAACTATTTGAATGCATCTGAGTTATTTAGCAGAAGTAGAAGTGCCTGATATCTCTTGGAACTCTTCCTTGTTTGACACATGAGAATTATTATGAAGGGTAAGCATCAGGGGCCTGCGGAGGGTTGATAACGGAAACAATTGGGAATATAAATGCAGGGATGAGAGATCTCTGATCTCACAGTGCGCTGCCGTGGCAGTTTTTATAGACTTTCACCAGGATTTCAGCAGCGATGTGGATTAATGCACTGGAGAGCTGGAGCTGAGCCCTGCTGGGACCCACACAGCAAGGCAAGAACTGCTGGTATTCAGTTGAACTGCTGGTATCTCTGCCAGATCTGATTTTAAGTGGGGTCAGCTGTTCATTAACATTTTACAGCTGCTGCCCGGTCTATCGGTTTTTACTTCATTCACTATTTGTTTGTGCATTTCCAACAGGAGGCGGTGTGGTCCAGTGGTTAAAGAAAAGGGCTTGTACCAGGTTCAAATCCTGGCTCACTCATTGACTCATTATGTGACCCTGAGCAAGTCACTTAACCTCCTTGTGCTGTGTCTTTCAAATGAGATGTTGTAAGTCTCTGTAAGTTGCCTTGGATAAAGGTGTCTGCTAAATAAGCAAATAATAATAGTATATGCAGATCCTTATATTGATGGGATATAGTCATGTGAAATATATTTGTATTAGATTGTTTGAGTCAGCTATAGTTTGGATCAGATGTTAATGACATCATACTAAGATTGGCTATACTGTTTAAGTATTCTTATTGAACTATATGTTATTCAAATGTATGGAGTACTGTGTAAGATACAAGCTGATATTCACCCTTTCAAGGCCAGAAGGGCCAATAATCCCCCCTGCTGGGTACCCACTCTGACCTCTCACGGAGTGCATTGTATTGCACAGCACACTACAATATTCTATATATTATATATAGTAGACCCTGATAGAATATATAAGGTGGCCTGTAGCAGATGCAGTATCTCTTGTATCTGAGCTCTCATGGGGTGGATATCAGCTTAAGCCCTACAGAATCCTGTAAAATATTCTGTGTATTTCGTATGCGATTGTGTTTGCATGTCAGTGTAAAGTGGTTTTGCTTGTTTGTGGTGCAAGGTAGCTCTGCCCCTGCAGTTCATGCTGATTTCAGCACAATATGAGCTGACCCAAAGACGTGATGTCTTTCAGTGTTTTGGTCCTCTTAAATAAGAAAGCAACACTAACAAAACATCAAATATCATCACTAGCTGTGGGCATTGTTCCACAATTTCACCTTAAATCACCTGTGATATCAACATCTGAAGCAAGGAAGAAGTCTCTAGTCCTGGAGTTCAGATGCACTGAGGCATACTGAGAAATGGAATTATACACAGAGTTCTAGATACAGCGATCCATTTATAAAGCATTTACAATAAAAAGAATGTAGTGCTAATAACAGTTTTGATGATTAGTAACAGGTTACAGCAGTTTATTATAATTACAACATGTTGATAACACACTAACTATACCGACTCTTATATACGTCTGACAGACCTTTATTACACTATATTTCTGGATACTGTTTTAATAATTAATATCTATCAAATTCAGTTCATAACATATTTTATAGCACATTTGATGTATGTTTTATTGGCTGTTTATAACACATTCTGAAATGGTTTTGCATAGAGGGTGATGGCAGACTCAAGCACTTGCATCAGATTGTTTGAGAAGCACAGTTTACATATTTGAGAAGGCTGCTGGGAGTTGCTGCTACAGTACTATGAGGATAACCTTGCACTGCTCAGTGCATTGCAATACAGTCCCAGTTTGTACACTAGAGACACTCAATGTATTCATCTAGCACCTCTTTTCAGCTGGTGTTGCTTGGATTAGGTTATTATTCATGGGGTTGTTTTTTCCTTGCATGTTGTGATTTATTTGAACATTGCACTGCAATACGTAACACTCATTTTTGACAATTGCTTGGTCTCATTTTACACCCTCAAGGTTGCATTGCAGGCCTGTTTGTGATTTACAATCCAGAGCAGATTGCCCCTCTTATAGTACAGTATGTATATGCAAGAGGACTCTGATCAAACAAAGACACTACATGAACCCAAGCTGCAGGACGGAGATCAGAAATCTACTCAATGAATCCAGTCAGCAGTGAAATGCAGTCCTGTAATTATAATTCAGTTTGACAGCACTATAATTATAGCCCAGTTTTAGACTTGAACGGGAATTTAATGGCACATTTTTAAAAGCTTGTTTCTAGATCTATTTTCATTAAGAGAAGGTCAAGTGTAATGTTTTTTTTCTAACAAGAACCTTTTTATCTTTCAATCTAGCCTTTTTTTTATTATGACACTACAGCTTTACATTAATAATTTAGCTAGGGACTTGAACCCTCAACCAGCATGCATTATATGCCTGTGTTTTTTTTTTAACTGGTTCATTAAAACATTACTGAAATATTGAACACATTGACAGCAGCATTAATCAAATTTACTCTTTGGATTTTTAACTGAATTTTTTAATTTAAATTTGATTTGTTTTAGCGGAAGATTAGTTGAAGATTATTCTGAGCATGCAGTGAAGGGCATTCAATTTAGGCTGCTGTCTGGATATAAAATACAGTGTCCAGGAAAAAAGTGTTGGACCACCTCGGTGTGTGGGAGTGTAGCATTTGTTGCCCGTTTTACCCAACACTCTTCAATATTGGTATCCCTTAATAGACAATCGTCATATACTCAAAAAGTTTTATTGATGAAGCCATCGCACCAGATCAGAGGTGATGTTTTATTTTTTGTAGGAATGACAAACGACTTTTGGTAGTAGAACACTTATTAGCAGTTAACCCTTCTCAGGTTCCTTATTTCCTTGATATTGCTGGATCCCAGAATTTTCTGTGTAATCGTCTCCTCTTCAAAAAAAGATTTTCGTAAGCAAGATGTCCCACAACTGTAGTGACTCCGTAAATGCGATCCGTTTAACACCAGAACAGAATGACTGGGTGGGAAATGTGTTCTTTGTTCGAATAACTAGAAGGGGTTTCTCCAATTTTAACTGACAAAACACATACAGCATTATTTGATAGATGTCTTGTCAGCACCCACTGCAGAAACCTTTGGGCTTTTTTTAAAATATTTTTTATATGTCTGTCTTTGTTGTCATCACTTAATCAAAATTAAAGAGCCCTGGACATTTCTGAAATAAATTGAACCCAAGCTTGGGCAGCTTGAAGAATTATGTCATGGCGTTTGGGGTGACTTGAGATAAAGAAACTGAAATACTAATAAGAAGGAACACACTGTGTGTGGTACTGTAAAGAAACTGCACGTACACTGCTTTACACAGTGTTTGTATGTCCACTACCAATGCCGTTTTTATGAAATATATAAATGTATTTGTTTTTTTTTTCCTCCAAATTAGGGATGACGTGCCAAGCCAGGAGCTCCTATGTGGCGAGTGAGATCCAGTGGGGCTATCGCTTCTCGCCAGTTCTGACGCTGGAGGACGGGTTCTACGAGGTGGACTACAACAGCTTCCACGAAACCTACGAGACGAACACACCGCCCTGCAGCGCTCGGGAGCTGGCAGAGATGACAACCCGAGCGGGGATGCCTGTCTCCTGGTCAATCAGCAGCAAACTGAACGAGCAAGCCGAGCTGGAGACGGAGGAGCAAGAGGAGAGGAGAAGTCACGGCAACCAGGACCAAACAGAGCAGAACGGAGACGTCGCCAACCTGGAGAACGAATCGAAAGTGTAATAAAACTGGAAGGCATGAAACGAAACAGAAACGGGGAATCTCAGCTCCCTGAAAATGCCTTTTTTGGTCTTGTTTTTTTTCCCTGACATGAACCTACTCCAACCTTCCACCTTTCGAAGTGCTTTGGAATGCTCTGCTTTTTTCGAAAATGTCAAATCATCAGTCCAAAGAGCGTCTCGCAAAGTGCTCAAGAGACAAATCTCAGAATGACTTCATATATAATAATAATTATAATATTATAATAATAACTGCTGGGCCGTGCGCACGCGTAAACATCGCAGTTTTTTTTTTTTTTCAAAAATTTAAATAATAAATTTATATATATAATATATATATATATATATATATATATATATATATTATATTATATATATATATATATATATACCCGTATTTTCCTTTGTAGTTTTTGTATATATTTCGATACATGTTCTTTGCAAATGACAGAGGGGGGTGATGCATCTGTGAGAGTGACTGGCGGCAGGTTGTTTGATCGTGTTTGAGAGAGAAAAAAAATGCCTTATTTAATAATATTTTAGCTTTCTTTACATTAGAGATTAAAAAAACAAGCATGTACAAAACTACTCTAGCTAAATAATTCTAATATGTGACAGCTGCAGTTATGGATGCAAAAACACTAGGTTAGGCTCTTCTGGGATGTTTTCCCCCTTGTTTATTGTAAGGAACTTAAGCTGTGTGCCTGCCACTGGCTGTGCATGTAGTCTTTGTGTTTACAGATTAATGCTGAGACGTTTTCTATTTTCAGGTTTTTTTTTTTCTAAAGGCTTTATTGGGAAAGAGGCAATGGCTCTAAGGGTGTGCAAAAACAAAAAAATCAAAACAAAAATCAAATCAAATAGTGTTTGCTTTTGATTCTAAAGGAGCTTGGCACCACCTGGAGACTGTAATTGTAATTATCAATAATTAGAAAATGGATTGTATATTTGAACTGATTAGTTAACATGAGGTCTCTAGTCTCTGGTAATGGACCTTGAATGTTATTTTTCAAATTATGTTTAATCTCAGTTTCCAAATCAATCCACATAAAATTTGTATAATGAATCAATAAATCAGGTCTAGGGTTTGGGGTGAGTATTTCGAGTGAAATAGTTTCGAAGGATACCTCTACAGAGAGCATAGCATCAAGCACCTGGTCTCATTGTGGTTTTTATTTGTATTTTATTTAATGTATTGAAAATTGAATGTACAGTGAAAACTTTCTAATGCAAATTCATGAGGGCATTGGGAATATGGCTGGAAGATCATTGGAAAATGATGGGAGGGTGGCAATCTGGAGATTTGGGATGTTAGGGGGTTGGTAGGGTTAGTCTAACTCTGAAATACATTTTGACATTCATTAAAGTTTATCTCAACTATTTTAAAATAGGAGTTTGTTTCAAATAAATAGCAGGAGATGTTTCAATGGAAAATGAGTTAATTAATTATTGAATCAGTCTGCCCAGTGACTGCCAAAGAGCTTTAGAAAAACAACCCCTAACAGTCTGTTTCTTTCGACATGACAGATGAGCGGTGGAATGCACAGTGAGCTGTGCTGCTCCTTTAGCTCATGACCCAGCGATACTACGACTCAGTATATCCCTTAACCATTGATCTTGCACTGACGGACAGTTCACACACACACTCTGAATTAGCTGTAGGCTGGCAGGCGTTTGTTTTTATGTAGCTCATCCCTGTTTTGTGGATGTTGACAGGCTTATTTTATTAGCATGCATGCATACCAGTACTTCTTGAAAAAGTTTATAAACATACACATGCTCAAAACCCATAACTAAAACATTATTATTTACAAAAAAACAACCGCCATATTTATATACAGCATGGGCCATGAGAGACATGCCCTTGTCTTTTAATTGCTTATAAGAAAACCCCCAGATTTTGGATGAATAAGAAGCAGATGGTTTCATTTTATGAGCCGGTATTGTAGTTTTGTAGTTACAGCCAGACACAGCGGATAGTTAAAGGAGTGCTAGACAATGCTTTCAATCCAGTTTCTTACTTCTTCTAAGACACTCCCCCCCTTTCATTGTAAAGAATAATGCATTTGAAATATATTTTCTTACATCTTATTAGCCCCAGCAACTGGTCCCCCCCCTTTTTTTTTTTACTTGTATTGAAGATATTTTACTGACTTTTTTTTTTTTTTTTTTTTTTTTTTTTAAATGTAACTTTAATGCTTTCATGCCTGGCGACCTTATATGGGGAAGGATAAAAAAAAAAAAAAACTCTCTTTTAGTCTTCATAAGGGGACATGTGGAAGATACAAACGCATGATGACCTCATGGGAGGATGCCATTTTTTTACCCATATAAAGCAATGGGGAAAAAAATGGAAAACATTTTCAATGAAAAAAAATCTTTTCCCAGCTATTTTCAGTATTTCATGAATGAAATGTAGATCACAAATAGATGTAGCTAAACAGCACCTTTATTTCTTATATTTGAGTTGCATTTTGAAATATCTGCATATCCTGACTTTAAAGTAAAAAAATAATAATAATAAGAATCTAATAATTACAAGCCCATAAACCAAAAGATTCTCAACACAAGAACAATGGAAGTTACTAGGGCTGGTAATTATTTGTTAAGCCTTGTGTGTCCTTAAAAAAGAAAAGTTGGTTTACGTTGTTGCACATCAGAAATATAGTCCAGGATTAGTGTTAATCGGGGGTGTGTGAAAGCAGTGGACTGCGTTTAATGTGTGGAATCACAATGTATTCACTAGGAAGCCACATGTATAATTATAATGTTGTTAATGGTACTGCGAGTCCTGGTAAATCTTTTCATGGGACCTGTGATTAGCCACATTCATTCACAAGGTATACCACCCCCACCCCCCTCACACAGTGTTAGTAGAGTGAAGTGGAGCACAGCTTGAGATTTGGGACTCCCAATCCAAGCAAATAAAAAGATACATTAGCAAGACCATTGCCTTGGCAGACTGCGTTTTAAGGTTCTTTTTACCCTATTTGTTGTCTGTGATTTTTTTTTTTCTTTCTCGCTGTAACAAAATAGACATTTTCTAGTTTCAGAAGAGAGGATGGTTTTGCCAGGAAACGTTTTTCTTCGTCCCATTAAGGATAAAAGGGTTTTATTTATCAGAACTGATGGTTTGTCAGCTTCTGGGGTTCAGACATGCAGCATTGTGTGACAGCAGAACTAAACAAAGTCATCCTTTCAGCTCAGTAGTTAATAAGGATCCATTTCCGAGTAGCTGTCAATCACATTCTCAATGTCACTGTCTTTGTTTGAAGATTGTGCATCAAGGTGTAATAGTCATGGCTTCAAAAAGCATTCTTATCTCTCATTAGAGTAACAACATTTTCCCTGTGTTTTTCAGACTTTATTTTCACTCATGTGGAGCCCACAGTGCTAGAAGTTCCCTTGTAGTGTTGTAGGCAGTAGGATCCACTCCTAACCTCACATACCAGTTCTATTATCTGTATTGTAAAACATCTACGAAAAACCCACCAATCATTGCTAAGGATTTGTCCTGTGCATAGATGTCATCCCATGCCTAGAACTCACGACACAGTTCAAAAGTTAATAAAACACAAAACATTTTTTTTCTTCTGTTTAATAGTGTTGTTTAATACAGTCTGCACTTCTGTGATTTATAATAAATGAATACATGGTGTGTACAGCGTCTTTTACTGTCATAAATACAGTTCACTTCGCAGTCTTAACAATATACCAGGCACACAATGTATTCGCTTATAGAAAAGGGATCTGCATCAGTGCCAAAAGGAGTTGTGGCTCTGGCCATGCACAACCCATATGGCAGATACTTTATAGCAGTTCCTGAGTATAATCTTCGTTTTTGTGATTTATAATAAGATAATAACTTGTTTTCAGGATGTCTCATTACAACAGCAATTGTTCTGCAGAGTTTTAGCAGCCAGCTTTGCTTTTTAAGTCCTTTCGCCCAAACTGCATGAGATGACGCCTCTTCTAACAATTAACAGACACCCTGTTATAGCCATTGTTGTGGCAGAAGCAATGGTCTGCACCTAAATCAAAGTGGGAAACAACAGCAAAACCAAATGGGGAAGCTGAGAAGCCTGGGTGGTCACAGCTTACACTGCAGCAAGGTGGTGCCACTTAGTTTAGCTTAAAAGCAGTACAGTAGGAATTTGTCATTGTAATTTTATTATTTAATAAAGTCATGCAAAAGAACATATACAGTATTTCCCATAGATTCTTATAGAGCCTGCAGGACATATTAGTCATGCTTTTCAAATATTGGATTCCGTAATGCATATGATGGACACACATATTTTGAATGTATGAAAGCCAGGTTTCACCCACAGGCTCCTTTTATTCAGAATTCTGAATTATCTAAATTCACAATGCTCAAAATCCTTTATTAAAACATGTTTACTTAAACAAAGCATTACACCAATCCACAACAACCAGCATCCAAAACAGGGGAATGCCAAGAAAGTCTCCCAAGTGCTCTGGGAGCATTAGTGCCATTTGCGAGTCTCTAAAAGCCATATGTCTGGAACACAATCATATTAGAGTAATACTTAAAGGAGTGCTAACCTACGTTCAGGAAAAACAAAAAGACTTTACTATCGAAGTAAAAGCTGCTGCTGCTTCCTGTTACCAAATTACTTCCTGTGCTGTAGGTGAGTTCTACTCCAATGGACTACAATCAGGTCATGTGACCTTCAGCACAGGAAGTGATCAGATACCAGGAAGGATCAGTTTGATTTTTATTTTTAAAAAAATCTGTATATATAAAAACAAACACAAGCAAATAACCAAAAAGATTCAGTTGCTTGTGGTTTTAAAGCTCGGTCAGCAGTCTTTTATTGCAATGAAATGTTTACAAGAGATATTCCCAGGTTCATATCCAGGGCTTCAGTTGCCTGAATGACTTCATATCTTGAACTGTAACAACAATTAACAATTATTAATTACATTAGTCCAGACAGAGTCCTTGGACCACACTTTTATGAAAGTAAAATTAAATTGACTGGACACCTTTTTCATTTTCTGAACAGCACAAAAGTAGTTTCTTGCTAGTTTTATACCTCTCCGGTTGATTGCTTCCTCTCGGGAAATGTGCTTTTGCTTTTGCATTCGCTTCAAAATACTATCGGGGCCCTTAATGTTAAAAAATAGAAACAAGCATCCCAGTTCAAAAGCTGCCGAGCTGTAATTTTGTAAAATGTACATTTTCCTTTCATAAGCACATTATGTAAATTGCTCTTGTTAAATTAGACCCCAACTATTGAAAAAGAATATTCAACCATCCCAGAGTAATGTCATAACCTTTTTTTCATGAATAACTTGTCAAAATAGTTTTTCTGTTTCGTTTATTTCATTCATAACTATCAGTAAACTCAATAGCGGTGAAGTTAGAAATGCTAAAAGAAACGAAATGCATTGAATTACATGTATTTAGTTTCTTGTTTATTAACGACTGGACTTGGCTGTTATTATTTTTATTATTTTATCTGCCCATGGTCCAATAGAAAGGTTGTTCAGCTCACCCGTGCCTCATTGTTCCGCCTCACCACCAGGCAGCGATTCTCCTCCCTTTAAGGACTGGCTTTGTGCTCCTCCATCCCTTGGTCCCATCACCCCTCTAGAAATGAGAGTGAATGGAGCACTCGCCCCCCTGGAGAGATGAGAATGCATGGCCAATTCTTTCCGTTCCATTCCTTCAGAGCTCCTTCACCCTTCTTATTCAGCTTCTTGAATTTTTAATTCTTTATTTTCATTGCCTAATTTGTGTATGGATTCTAATAAACTTCTAACCCTGTTTCTTTTGTCTCAGTGTCTTTTTGATTTGTTTTTTTGTTGTTGTTGCTCTATTAGACACAGCTTTCACTTTGGTTGTTGCTCTATTAGACATAGCTTTCACTTTGGTTGTTGCTCTATTAGACACAGCTTTCACTGAGACACACCCAATTGAACATTTGTTGGGTATTAGTCCTGTCTCCTAGATTTCAGTGAGTGCATGTTGACTTCTGTCAGGTTCATACTATGAATATGGGCAACCTTCAATACTATTCTGCAAAATGGACCCACCTTACAGCATATCAACTGTCAGCTTGAAAAAGCTACGCTTTATCAAGACACAGTGGGAAACAAAGACAAAATCTCTATCGATATTACTGTGGAGAAGCGGATAGAACATGGCTAGCAGTTTCACATGAGGAACTGTTTTCAGCCCGCTCCATGATTGGCCTGCATGCTCCTGGAACATCGAGTCACATATCAGTACCAGTAAACACATATCTCTCTTTGCAGAAACACTTAGGGACGTTTTTTCAAACCGTTTCCTCCACTCTTTTATTAACTCCTAGCGAAAGGAGAAAAATCCTATTTATGTTACAAGATGAAAAGCAAAAACCCTGTAGAGTGCTTAAGAGAATCACTCAGACCCTGAAGTTATTTTACCTGTTAAACCTGGAATGGAATGGCCCTCCTGGACCGTGATTGGACACACATGCTGTACAGAGCTGTATGTGTGCAATGTGTGTCTGTCTGCGATTGCTGCTGATTTTTGTTTCTTGAGTTATTGTAAAATGAGAGCATGACCTTTGCCCTTTGAAGCACATGCTTTTAGACAAACGATGACAGACTTTTTCTGAATCTGTAGTCAAACAATTATTTGTTTTTCACCAGATCAATATTATTCTCAAGCAAAAAAAAAACAAAACAAAAAAAACCTTAATGTGCTTTTGGTTATCTATTTTAGTTGAGTGACTGGCATCAGAGACACGTAACCGAAAAAAAATGAGATATTATAAATGTCCTGATTTAATATAGATTAGGCTTCACTTCATGTGGCAAACTGACACTGCCTTGACAAGCCATCCAATATAAAAGAGAGGGCGGTTTTTCTTTTGTTTTAGAGAGGAGGGATTGCACTGGAGACTAATGAGACAGCACGCTATAACAGCGAGAGGAGCGGCGAACACTTACAATTAAAGGGAAATGTGTCTGTGGTATCAAGAGGAGCGGCGTATATATAAACTCTGGTGCTTACTAACGTAGGTAGAATACGCATGCTGTACAGATCATCCTATTGCCCACATCAGTGGTACTCAACTCTGGCTCTCTATATCAGTCCTGGTCTTTATTCCAACTAGGTCCTAAATTAGTTAATGGGCTCTTAGCAGCTTCAGTTAACTACATTAGAACCTGCTTAGAGTAAAAACCTGGACTGTACTAGATCTCAGGGGGCCAGAGTAGAGTACCACTGAGCCACACGCTTCAATTACCTCCAGGTGCGGACTGCCCTCTACAACAATATAGTGTTCAAAGTTGCAACGATTCCTCTCACTGGCATCATGCATTCACAATGAAACAGCAAATATGTTTTGTATTAGGTCAGGGATTATTAAAAATGTCCTCTTAGAGCAGTGGTTCCCAACTCTGGTCCTGGGGACCCCCTGTGTCTTCTGGTTTTCATTCCAACCGAGCTCTCAATTACTTAACTAGACCATTAATTGAACTAACAAGCAGCTTAATTAGACCTTTTTAAATGTTCTCAGCTCCTAAGGAGTTGCAGAGTTCAAGTTCCTTATAAAATGTTACAGCTAACTTGAAATCTACAACTGTTTAAGCTTTGAAAACAAGTAAAAAGGTTCAATTAAGAGTTGAGTTAAGTAATTGAGAGCTCAGTTGGAATGAAAACCAGAAGACACAGGGGGCCCCAGGACCAGGGTTGGGAAGCCCTGGCTTAAGAGTTGAAAACAAGTAAAATAGTCTAATTAGGCAAATTATTAGTTGTTATAGTAGGCTCATTCAAATGATCAGAAATCCATTTGTCTCTGAATTGCGAATCAAACGGAACAGCAGGACCAGGCGAATTTATGAACTACTTCCATATTGTGAAATTAAGATTTGTTTTGTTGGCACAGCTGCACCTTGAATGGATTAAATTAGATTTCCATTAGAGGACAACAACGTGAAAAGAGGATGCAACTAATCTTGAGAAATGCACTTCCAGCCCTCAACAAGGACTCGAGAAAATGTTGCAGCTGCGTTCTATAGAACCAGCCCTCTTCATGGTTTCAATTCAGAACTACTCTAGCATACAGCGGGATTGTTTAGCATTAACTGGCATTTATATTTGGAGAGCGGGCTATAGCTTAAAATGTTTTTTTTGTTCTGCAGGATATTGAGAATGATCAATTACATATATGTAGTATTCCTGAAACTGTTCTAGACTGGGGAATGTTTATTTCATTTCAAGCTTGATTTAATTAATGAAAGCTAGAGAGAAACACAGAAGTGACGTGAGTTAAAACTGTGACCACAGTCCCGCGTAAACATGCTCACACAATGTGAAGGCTCAGATCTGTTTTGCTTAAGATAATTGTTGCCATGACCCAAGTAACAGCTACCCTGAATTAGAATGTTGAACACAGCATGTACAGTAGCAGGAGCAGGAAGCTGGTGGTTAAAGATCGCACGACATGGGCCTCCTGTGACGTCTTTTACTCTGCTCAGTGGTTGCTTGCGTTGAAGACGTGAAGAACACAATTTAAAAAGAGGAAAACACATTTTAAAAATGAGGTGTCAATGTTTTAAATAAACAATATGCTTAAGAAGATGTTTTAGAAGGGTTTTTTTTTTTTTTTGGTTTTCACAACATGCACTAAAACAAATTATTATTATTATTTGTTTTATCCTTTGGTAAAGAGGGGAGGCCCATTATAGTGTGAATCTCAGTATAACAAACAGATATTGCTTTGTCAGTTACGGATAATACTGACCCCTGCAGGAGAGGCCAGGTAATGACTTGAAGGAATTATTGTAATAAACCTATTGCATAATAAAGTATTTGTCATGTGGACTGTGGTTATAAATCATGCCTTACCTACCTCTAACCTCTTTTATAAATTTGCTTTCTCCTTAAAGAGTAAGTAGCTCTCAGTTCATTTTACACTGTGCTATGATGTTGGCAATCATTATGAGTGGCTGTTTCTTTATTTAGTTCAGGAGCTTCTCTTCAGTCCTAGTTGCCTGCCATAGATACAAGTATAATAGGCTGAATTAGCCAGTGTCTTTATAGAAGTAAAAGCCAGCATCACCTAGCGATGACGTTTCTAGTGTCTTACTCTGGCAACAGATTTATTTGCACTATATGGTGCCAGTGCTTACTAATAAAAACACACTTTGGCTGGTCCACCCTCGATTAGATGCTTGTATGACTTCCCTGTTTTATTATTAGTGGGGAGGGAACAGCACAAACAAGAACAATATGGGGCTTTCAATAACCCCACAAATGAACAAGCAACATTATCAGTCATAAAGAATACTCATTGTAACGTTGTTATTAGCAATCCAATTCAGAATAAATATGTCCCTCTTTCCCCCTATTGTCATGGCAAAATCAATCCTGAAACTAAGAGAGCACTTTATGCTTTGAAGTGGCGACACAGCCCGCTGCTATTTGTTTGCAGTGATGCAAAACTGAGAGCTGGATCAACACGTTGTCAAATCAGCACAACAGCTGTTTTTTTAATTCATTTTTTATTCTATACTATTCTGTCTTTTCAAAAAGTAATAAAGAACCAAATGTATTCACAATTATTTTAGTTAACAGGGTGTCCCAAAGGCCTGCTGGCTGCCTCGCTATTTTTTTCTGGTATGAATTCTGTAAGCAAAGAGGAACACCTTTTGATGAGTAGACAACAGGTTTTTGGCCATTTAACATGTGATATTTCCTCCGATGACAAACCCTGTGTATGTGTACATGTATACTCAATCACCTTTGAACACTAGAAGAGAGACAATTTAAAATTATCTCCATTATAAACCCTGTACAGCAACACCTCATTTACAAGGGTGTCCTGAGGACTGCAGGGTGACATTTAAACCTTGCACATATGAAACACATTAGAATGCCTTGCCAACCAGCTTTCAGATCTGTACCTTCTGCTTGCAGTATACAATGATATTGCAAAATGCATTGCTTTGATTGCAACTCCAATATTGGAAATTTCAAAATGCGTTCCCAGTTGGGAATACTAAAAAAGACACCCAGGGAGACGGGCTCTCAGAGCGTATGCAATGTGTGACATGGCTGTTATATTTCTATCATAGGGAGCTCTATACATATTTTTCTCCCTATTTGTTACAAAGTATTCCGTTTCAACTACTTCTAAAAGTTGTGGTTTGAAAAACGATCACTAGCGATGTGCAGCAAGTGGAAGCCTTGTGTCAAAGTGTACTGATGAAACCTGCTAAAGCTGGGAAATGCTACTGTCACTGTTCAGTGATAGTTTGTTCAACACTGGGACCAGATGTTCTTTCCAACTCACACATGCTATCACTTAATTATTATCATCATTTCCAAAGGCTCTTTTGGTTAGTAAACCCCTGAAACTTTTGGTTACATCTACCACTCCTTTTAAGGGGTTTACAGATCGAACAATATAGAAAATCCACCCTGGGGAAATGTACATATGCATGAAGCATGAGACCCAATCCTTTGTGTCTTTTACTGCAGGGCAGAGAAACTGAAATAAGCACATCCCTCTACGTAGAGGGAAACAGAAAAAAAAAAAAAGTACTGAAAAACCATGGTTGGCACTCCTTTAAGGTGTCCCAAGAAAGGTATTGGGGAAATGTAGATTGTTGGTACTACCCGACACAAACATTGCAGACCAAGGTAATTTCTAATTTCTTATATTTTGGACTTTCTAAACTACTGTACCAACACCACCCTTGTCCTTTGATTTATGTCTGACATGTACCATCAATTAATTATTTAACTAGTGACCACACACACACAATCCTGCTCGTATCCAGTTTGGGAGCTTATCTTTTACAGAGACGGTAGTACCAGTGATAAATCAGGACCAAAAAAACCCCCAAAAAACAAACAAAAAAAAATAAACACAAGAACCAGATCTTATTCAGCGTTACACTGCATGTGAACTCAAGGTCACACCATATCTCGAAGAGCAAAGTTATTCTGTGACGATTCCTTTGATTTTTTATATTCTGCAGTTAACAAAAATGCTTAACATGAAAATGTGTTAGTGAAGCACTATCTAAAACAAATGCCCAAATAGACAATATGGCCATTTTAAAATTCAAGACAAGGGATACAATTTTGCTCAAAGAAATGCTTTTTACAATAAAATAACATTTTTATTTAATAAAACCAGCTCATGTGATCTTCTAAATGATGTTGACAGCACATACTGATGAACTAGGCTGTTGCTTTTTACAAATAAAATAACAAATTCATATATATATATATATATATATATATATATATATATATATATATATATATATCATATATATATATATATATATATATCTATATATATATATATACAGTATTCACCTAAGTACAGTAGATGTCCTAAGTTTTCTATCTGAAGGAATAGTATGCAAGTTATTTTTTAAATGTCTATATGGTAATTGGGTCAATTTTACCAATCCTGACAGAAGGTATATTAACTTTAGTCTAAAACTTGTAAAATGGCAGACCTCTGGTTTCAAAAGTCTAAAGCTAATGAGTAGAAAAAAATATATAATATATAGAAATTCACAAATGTTGTCAATCTAGTGTCAGGCAAATTGGTAAAGTAAAAAAAAAAACAAAAAAACAAGCAAGGTAAGTGCACTGGAACATTGTGGGTGTCACAGAGGCAAAGGAATTATTTGTTAACATTATGTTTTTGTATTTAGCCAAAAAAAGCCAAGAAAGAAAATCACAGTAAAAATAAGTCTCAGGACAAATTAATCAACTTTTTTTTTTATCATACAGAAGACCGCTTGAATATAATACAAAGGGGTTGTCCAATTTTTTTTGTAACATTATAATATACACAGCAAGTCTTGACTAGCTCTTACAAATCTGTGGACACAGGTACTTATCCTTTTCCATGCTGTTCATGTTTACAGTGCACAAGTCAGAAGTCCTGTAACCAAACAGTGTAGTCAATCACTCAAAACTGGATTGGAATTCAAAAAGAATAAAAGGTAAGAAAGGAACGAGAAAAAAGAAATGAGAAAGGGAGGAGCCTGAAGTCATATTGGCCGTTGAAGAGTTTAATGGTGTACAAATTCGATTTGTTTTCTATGTGTTTATGTTTGTGTGAGCCTAACACAATTAAAGAAGCCAGACATAAAATAGACACGCTATAAAAACTTGTGCCAGTTATATTTGTTAAAAGGTTTCCTGTTTACAGCTTATATGACATTTTTAAAAAGCCACTAGTACCTGCTTTTAACAAGAAACAGGAAACTGTCTAGCCTAAAATACTTACAAGATAAAGCATCCATCACCACTGCCTTTTACTGGCATAGCCAACTGGCAAGTTCTGGAAGTACTTAATCATTTACTGCAATCACAGGTAACTTCCAATTCTGAATCAAAATACAGTTCAACACTATTAAAAATTAAGAGATTGTCTTTAAACCATAAAAAGGGGAAAAACCATTACCTGCTTCTCTGTTAACTTTGTTTCGTCAAATTGGCCCACCAAATTTGCACAGCCAATTCCTGTTTCATATGACTGAAATTTTTGAATAGTCGTTTTCAGACAGCAGCTATTCTTCTCATCAATGGTGCTAAAAATGCATTTTTAGAGTTTAATGCTTTTTGATATATATCTATTGTAAAATTCAAGATTTTTCCCACCCCCTTTTTATTTTACAAGCCGCATACAGTACCTTTAATACTGGATTCCACTGCTTGTTATGAGCAACAGAAGGTACCACTAGCCACTGAAAATTGACCTTGTGTGCAATTAAGGCAGCAGACCCATTCACTAAGGCAGATGTTTTGCCATCATAAGCCTCAGATTAAAAAGCAGTTTTAATGCACCATTGTTGATATCATTCTCTTCCACCTGTACCTCATGCAAACAAAGTCTTGCCTTGAATCCTCATTCATTGTCCTGGTACTCCGGAACCTGCAGAGTAACTAACAAGATCTGCAATTAATGTCCCCTCGAGTAAGGAAGAAAAAAAGAAAGGAAAGAAGGAAGGTGAACAGGATAGTCATTTGAAATCATTTTTTTTTGTTTTTTGTTTTTTTAAACACTTCCATCCAGGATACAGCTAACAGTGAATGTACTGAGTTCAACAACAGTTCCAGTTTTGCTAAAGCAATAGATACAGCCATTGTTTTACTGACATTTAAAAAAGGTCTAGTAGATACACTTTGTGTCAAAGTGCAGAACTGCTACATTATTGGTTACAGACATCTTATGTGCTATAAAAAAAAACAGCTTTGGTACAATAAATTATCAAAAAGGAAAATAAATTCTTGTAAAATTCACAGCATAATTGTGAGGCAAAAAAAAAAAAAGCAGTCACATAAAATTCTGCATTTTTTTTTTTTTTAATGTTCAGAATGAACAGAAGATGTATGTGCAGAAGTTATGGTGGAGGAACCACATGCTGAAGAACCAAAAAACAAAGCAAAGAAATAAAAAGCAAGTAAAAAGCAGGAAGGGACACAGTCATAGCTTTCTCCATCACTCTCATACCACTACTTCTGCAACCTTCAGTTATATTAGGAAGTCAACTTTAGGACAAATGTGTGGACGTACAAGATCACCCTGCAGTCACAGGGTCACCCAAGTCTTAAACTTTAGTTAAAAGAAAGGCCTCTTAAATTACCAGTTCTTTTAAGAATTAAGGGCTGTCTAGAGTTCAAAAATACACAAAAGCTATTTTATTTAAATGATAATGTCCAGCTTCTTCCATTCAGAGTCCAAATTCAAAGTCCAAGGGGACTGCTGCCACCCAGACATCCCTAGGTTCGGCCAAAAAGGACCTGGTGATTGCTTCTCAGTGCATCTCATCGATTTTGACCTGTGAAGTCCTAGCATTAGCTGAACTGGGTCCCTGAATCTAGGGACTGATGTATACTGTAACCGCTGCATTTAACACCACCTCCAAGTGAGCACACGAGGATAATTCCAACGACTGCCACATGACATGCCTGATTGTGCCTACCAAAACATGCCCATCTGCACCTCTATGCTGATGCAAGTGCCTCTTCCTCACAGTACTACATGTTTTTTTTGGGGGGGGACGACGACTGCACAACACACAGGGGAAAAAAAGAAAATAAAAAAAGTGACTAAAATAAATAAAAAACAGCAATTCTAATATTATGCCAGATTTAACTGTTTAAGTGTTTGAATTATTCATATGCAGCTGCATTTGCTTGCAAATGACCACCAGCACAAAACTAGTTTCCGCATTGAATCCTTGTTAATTATACAAAGGTTCATTGTACACATAGCTCAGAACCCATGGCAATGCAACACCTGCAAACAAACTAGTATGTGAAAGGGTTAAAGTAGGGTTGGGCATAGCTCTTGCTGTACTTACTTATACTTTGCAGTCCTTCAGCTATTTTGTTTAACTTAAACAACCAAACAAAAAGATCGACTCTGCACTGTGTTAGCGGTTCAGTGATAATCTCAACTGAGTTAAGCAGCTTTTGATCTCTATGCACTTCATTTTTGAAAAACACCACCTTAAATACACACAGAAAAAACAAACCCACTCTCATTTTAGTCACGAACTAGCCACAGAACTCTGCTGGACACACACTCCTGCCATAGGAGATTCCTCCCGGTCAATTCCTTGCCGCATGGCCAGATGTCCCTCTGCCATGTAGTGAGCCGCGCCTGTGTTTGCCGCGATCTGGTAATTTGCATGTCCAGTTATGCCAGTCTCTTGGCGGGGATTTGAAAAGACGGCCAAATTCATGTCCACTGTGCCGTTTTGGCCAAAGTCCAAGGCATTGGCAGCAACTGGGCGGTTCTGATAAGCCTGGTTGCCTTGGTTACCAGTAGAAGAGGAAGATGTGGAGGAAGAGGAGGCGGAGGCTGAGGAAGACAGGGAGGTCAGGGAGTGGTGACTGTGGACCACCTCCATTGAATCCTGGGTGGACGCGCTGTTTGTTGGAGAGTTATAAATCCTGGGTCTGTTCCGGTTGCCTGCGGCCTGTTGTCCATGATGGTGATGTTGGTGATGGTGATGGTGGTGATGGGCGCTGCTGTTGATGCTGTGGGGTTGATGTAATGCGTTTGGCTGCTGTGGAGCTACGAGGAAGGTGGTCTCCTGGACTGGGTGGGTTTCCACGGTGACCTGCTGAGGAACATCTCCACCAGTCCACACTACAGGAGGAGGATATGGCTGTCGCACCTGTAGTTCAAATGAAATACATATTAATTACAATTAAATAAACAGCTATATCAGGGATTCCCAAACCTGGGCCTCAGGACCCCAGTACCTCCTGGTTTTCATTCCAACTGAACTCAGTTACTTAACTAAACCCTTAATTGAACTAACAATTTGCTTAATTTGGACCTTTTTAAATTGTTCAACTTTATGAGCTGAGAACAATTAAAAATGGTCAAATTAAGCTAATTATTAGTTCAATTAAGGGTTTACTTAATTGAGAGTTCAGATGAAATGAAAACCAGAAGACACTAGGGTCCGGATGACCTGGTTCGGGAAGCCCCGAGTCATATAGGTCATAGAAATACATAAATGAAAAAAAAAAAAAAGTTTAAAAGAAAACTAGTAACAGTTGGCACAGAAAAGAGAAACCCTGTTTTTAAAGAACTAAATACAGCAACTGCCAAAAAAAAGTGTTACAGAATGGCCTTAAATTGTGGATAACAATTCATTCCCATTTGTTCAATTGAAAACAGGTGTGCTTTGTCCAGTCTTAAATGTTTCTGCGATTTAGGTAAATGTAGCATGCCTGCTGCCTGTCACAATACACTGCACACATCTATAGACGAGTCACAACTCTCTTGTAACAGGAGTTGTGCACAGCTGGTTACTTCCTGTAAATGCTGCCATTCCAGGAACATACAGGAGTTGGAACACATTGGTCACTTCAGTCCATGTGCGGAGGGTCGAGTGTCACTGAAATCTTTCTGCTTTCCCTTGTCTGTTGCACACAATTCTTATACAGTACAGGTCTAGTGCATCAAGAGTCATTATGTAACTACATACATTGCAGACCAGAGGTTTTTCAAATGTATTATTTTTTATTTTTTGCCAGTCAGTGTATCAAGGTTCTGGTCCTAACAGTGACAGTAATCAATGAATTCTGAATGAGAATGACTCCTAACAACTCTTACCTGCGGGCAATGGGCCTCACAGTCCATGGCCTGGACAGCAGCAGTAAACTGCCCCCCACTATGCCGATGTGGATGGGTTGGGTCTGATCTTGCTCTTCCACTGTTACTTGTTCCAGTGGAGCCTCCTTCAAAAAGTAAATCACAGCAGAAATTACTTAACAAAATTGGATGTTAGTCAATTAAGAATTTCAATGATCAAAATTGATTTGTCAGGAACTTATAATAAGGAGAAGTTTCTTCGAGTAGTCTGGATATAAAAAGTAGAGAAAACAGGATGAAAATAGCTACATCCATCTCCCAATACACCACATTTATTGCACTACAGTTGTAAAATAAAGCATTTCCTCTTATACCAAATAAATGTTACTGCTACTTACCTGTTGGGACTTTCAAACTAAAATAATAATAATCTTTATATAACGCCTTTCCCATAGTGGACCACCATCACAAAATGCATTACAAGACACGAGACTAGGGTGTGTGAACTATGCAGAAGCTGCAGAGTCACTTACAAAGTTTCACCCGAAAGACTGAGCACAAGGTGGTTAAGTGACTTGCTCAGGGTCACACAATGAGTCAGCGGCTGAGCTGGGATTTAAACCATGGATCTCCTGGTTATAAGTCAGTTTCTTTAACCACTGGACAACAGTGTCCTCAGCTTCAAGTGTAATGAGAAATTAACTACATAAATAACATTATCTGAAATGCAACTAAAGAAATACTATGTTGCTGTGTCAAATGAACAGTGTGATTTCTGTACGTGTGCAATCCCTCCAATAAATGTATGAAAACGAACCTGAGCTTGAAGACGTGCTCGAGGTGGTTCCTGAAGACTGCGATTGCTCCAGGGCAGGACTTGTTGATACACTGTTGCTTGTGTTCGTTCCTTCGTCTGCAGTTTTCTTGAAGAAGCTGTGCTGCAGGGCGTAGTACGGTTGAATCCGGGTCTTGGGATCGTAATCTAGCATTCTCAAAATTAGGTCCTTAAACTTTAAGTAGTCGGCTACAGCGTGTCCAGATTCCCCAGCGCGCCGGCCTCCAGGGCCTCCAGCTTCAACACCAAGGATAATGTGGAGTTTACGGGAACCTTGGGGCTTATACTGCATGTGGAAACAGAGAGGCACACCACCAAAAATCATTCAAACAATAAAGCAGGTTATCACAATAGCTTCAGTAACCGTACACGTTTTGTACCAGATTACAACTACTATTTAAATGCAACTTTTTTTGTTTTTTAAATCATTACTTTAACCCTTTGCAGACCATTTATTCAGCGCTTGTCAGACGCGTCAGGTCCAATTTATTTTCACATGCACTGTTTAAAAACCCCCCCCCCCCCCAGAGTAAAACAGGTTTAAAAGGCATTGAATCGCAAAAGGACACTCAGTAATATATTTCCAGCTAAGCCCCACTCCTCGTTCACTGTATTTTTCACATACCTCTTTATAGACGTGCATAGTGATAAATTCTCTCCTGATCACTTGTTTTAAATCACCAAACTCCTCAATAATGAGATCCACGTCATTATTTTATTACTATAACATCTCAAAAAAGCTCTGCAAATGTCTGCTATTCTTTGAGCGCTGGATGCAGAAGCAGCTATCTCCTTTGTTTATGTCCGTGTAATTTCTGTAGTGCATACACCCCCCTTTTTTTTTTCCCGGCTTCACTTGGCTCCTATCGGTCTCACTCGGAGATTGAAATGTTTTCTCAGCTTTTTCCGGAGAAAAAATGACTGGAGACCTGTGCTTTATGTCTTTCAGACCGGAAAGGGAAAACTGTAATGTTGGACCAAGTATTTTACAGATTCCAAACAATGTCAACAAAGCCAACAACAACTTTTAAAACCATGTACAGTGCTACCCCGTTATAACGCGGTTGTCGGGGTCTATAATTGGAGACTGTGTTATTTGTATTTCGCCTTAACGAATATTGGCATTTTTGTTCCCAAAATTATTTACAATGGCCAAATTAATATTGTAGCATATCGTGGAAAATGAAGGAAGGAGACGCACACAATTTGTAGGTACTTTAATGGAAATGGCAGCCACACCCTTACTATGTTATAACCGATTCCACACTATAATGGTTCGTGTTGGAACAGGGTAGTATTGTATTTATCATTAGTAAATTCACCCAGGGAAAGAAAGAAAACTCACCCTCTTTCCATCTTTGGTCTTTTTTACACCCCATGTGGCATCAGACAACTTCTCAAAGAACTTTCTTGCTTTTGGTGCTTGGTCCAGTATGTGATTAGGTGGGACACCTAGAACTTCTACAATTTTGTTCATCTGATCCACCTAAAGACAGAAAAAAGAAAAAAAAAAAACATTTAAGAATTAAAGAAATAAGTTCAAATAGATCTAAAAGGAGTCTACCCAGTTTGTGTCTAGTATATATAATCTGGATGAGGTTTGTTTTTAATGCTGATACATTTCTAACACATATACACAATGTAATTTGCGCATAATTAACAAAACAAATTCCACTGCACAAATCTTGAAAAAAAAGAATCAGAATGTGGTTAATGCAAAAGAACAGGTTATGCAAAACCCACCCATGTACTTTCAGCTTCCTATAGCACCATCTGCTGTATCAGCACAACATGCCCCTTTTTTTAAAAAAAATACCAGCACTTTATTGATCACAGTTCAGTATGACAGAATACTCTATTTGAACTGTCAGCTCTAGCAGCATTCAAGAAATTCATTTATATGAACTGTATCAATCAATTGTATTTACTTTTTCTCCCCATTGTTCTTAAGCAAGGTTTGTATGGTCCAATGAAACTCTCAATATTTTCTAACTAAATTAAGAAAAATGTGTCTAGCTTATTATACAAACAAAGTGACAAACATACATTTGCTAACCTAGACATATTCACTCACCTCATTTGCCCCACTGAAGAGTGGCTCTCCAGTATGCATCTCCACTAGAATACAGCCGAGAGACCACATGTCAATAGCAAGGTCATAAGGCATTCCCAGTAGCACCTCTGGTGACCGGTAAAAACGACTCTGAATGTATTGGTATATCTGAAAAACAGTTTTAAAAAATAAATAAAATACATTATAGGCTGGCAAAGTGTCAGCAGATGAACAGTGAAAGAAACCAAATCTAAAAGATTCCATTAAAAAAAAAAAAAAAAAAAAAAAAAAAAAGATAAAACCCACCCTCTGTCCCAATTGACAGGAACTGCCAAAGTCAACGATTTTGATGGCGCTTCGCTTCGGGTTACATAGGAGGATGTTCTCAGGTTTTAAGTCACAGTGGATAATGCTGAGCTCTGGGGTAGCGAGGAACAGCAATGCTGTGCACATCTGCTGAGCGAACTTGCGGGTCAAGTTCAGAGACACACCACGGAAATTTGTGTTGCGCAGCAAGTCGTAGAGGTTGTACGACAGCATTTCAAAAACTAGGCAGAGGTGGTTCCGGAACATAAAGTGACGCTTAAGATGAACTAAAGACAAAGAGAACAGATATCACATATAAGCTATGGGTGAATTATAATACTGTGCATTTAGCTTGTGGTAAGTTTCTCAAATCACAACTTTGTGTGTGCACTGTTCTAGTAGAAGTGTCAGATAAACATTTAATCCCCCCCAAAAAAAAAAAATAATAATAATAATGCCACGGCATCGACTTAGATACCATGACATTAAAACACATAGGATCCTTTTTTTTTTTTTTTTTTTTTTAAATCAGTACAAAATAATGAAATGCAACTATTTAAAAATAGTGCACACAGTAGAGAGAGAGAGAAGCGAGAAGCTCATTCTTACCTATATAGTACTTCATCTCAGTGTCATGTTTGTTCATGAGCTCAAGGAGCCGCACTTCAATCTGGGCTTGATTCAAGAAAGCCTTCTTGTTCTTGATGATCTTAATTGCCACCCACTCCTGCTCAACACGGTCATATGCCTTTACAACCTGCCAACAAGGGAAAACAGTACATAACATTATACAGCACAGAGAAATAGTCTAATTTTCTTTTACTTGGTGGATCCCAGTCTAGTGCCACCTGCAGGAGCTGGGACTAGAAGTGCAGCTGCTACCGGTCAATGTCTATAGCTGTGTGTTACTTTGCAGACAACATCTGTTTCTGGAATACTCTCCAAACACCTTCAGACTAAACACTATACACCAAATGCAAGCTGTACCAAATTTGAGAGAAAAGTCTAGAAAATGCTGGACTGTAAGTGAACGTTCATAGATCGTAATAAAAGGGTTTTGATGATTGCCTTCATTACCAAGAACTCAATATGGGAAAAAGTAAAGAGGTATCTGAAGACTTTAGGCAAAAAATTATTTATTGACAAAGCTGAAGGAGGATACAATATTATCAAGAAGTACAAGACTCATGGTACTGTCACAACGCTCCAAGTCTGGAAGAAAGAAGGTTCTTTCACCAAAGTTGAAAATGCAAAGAAATAGCCAGTTTGGATAGAACTCTGTGGCACTTTAACCTCAAAGTGGCCATAAGCAATGCCTGAATGCATGATAAATAACTTCAAAAATCTGCCAAAATCCCCAGATACCATAATATTTTGCTTGATGCTTGTAGATTTAATCAACATCTATCCAAACATATCTTTGTATGATTTTTTTTTGAGTCCCCCACGCAAGTTATTGCGGCCTAAACTTGGTACAAATAGCAGAAATTCAAAATTTCAAGGGGGTTTAATGATGGTTTAAACTTGAAACCAAATGTTTTTCACAGAATTTGGAAGACTGGTACCCAAGGGTCTTACAGCAATACTTACATTTTAGGACCCACATCCCTACAGTGTAAAGGGTTAGGCTGAAGTTTGGCCAATTTGCCAGGAGCGAGTAGGGTGCTCCTAGTAAGCCCTGCTCAATACGAGTAGAACGGGGTGCAACACATGACGGTTGCATCTAAATTGTAACCAACGTGATTTTTCTGGTCAACGTCTCTTTCTAACTTTAGGTTGACCTTTGCACGGTCACAGATCGAAGGGGACATTTTTTTAAAAAAACAACTGTTATTTCTGACCACAGCAGGTCAAAAAACCCTCGGGTGAATTTTTCTAGGAAAATCTGACGCGGACGGGGAACAATGTCCCTTTTCTGGTTGGGTTGGCGTGGAATGACCCAATTTCATTTTCCTTGTAAGGGTATGAATACTGGAATGAGCATTTTTGGAGTTTTGAAAAACAATTGCCGAAATAAAATAAATTGTAGACATCTATTTCCTGTAGTTATATGCCAAGATGATTTTTGAAAGCAGTATGGAAAAAAAAAAAAAAACAGAACTTTGTCAGTTTTTATATAATAAAAAATCTGTTTCTCTCAAGTTTTATTTAATCTTATTATTTTGTATTTGCCAAGCCAATTCAGAGATGTATTATTTCACTCATCTGGTTAGCTGTATGTAAACTTTCCAAATCTTTTCATACCGATGACTGTTACTCTAAAGAATATTTTATACATGTGTAACATTTTAACCTTTAACTCACTCATGTATGAATGTCTGTGTATTGCAACCTTGTATTAACAGAAATTCCAATTTCTTACCTGTCCAAATGACCCTTTGCCTATTAAGGAGTCGATTTCATAGCGATCCATCCATTTCTCTCCATTTTTCACAATGTAATCATAATTGTCGTCATCGTACCCATCATTGTAAACCTTCCGTTCTTTCTTGTGACTTGAGTCGTCGCCCTGGCCTTGTTGGTGTCTTCTTTTCTTTTTTGCATAGTAAACCTAAATACAGCAGTAAAATGACGAAGTTACTACAGTTCTTTTTGGCTCGAATAGTGTAACATTATTAAACAATCCACTTCAGTAGCTACATATAAAAAATATTGTACTGTAGGTTACATTGACAACAAAAGCATGTATTGTAACAAGCTGTCAAAATGAGTACTTTTGGCAGTTCTAGATAGAAGTGCTTATAACTTACTTTTGTGATTCTGCCTTTCAAACGCCGTTAGGGTATTTAATACATGTATTTAGGAAAAGTCAAGAACAGACAACCGTGGATCTTTAACACACACAGAGTAATTTAAATTTTAAAAGTGAAAACCGTCAAAGTGAAATTATAATGGTTATTAGCTGCATGCCCCCACCTACCAAACCCTTCTAAACAAGGATCTTCTGGCGATAAATTTAAAAAATGACCCTCTATTTCAATTACTGTAAAGTAATCAAGCGCTGACTGGATAGCCTCTAACAGTCAGTAAAATAACAATTCCTAGTAAAAAAAAAAAAAACAACATGAGAAACTTAATGTGTTTTGTACTCTTAAATAAAATCCTACGCTATTACAAGTCTCAGCATAGTGACCCTTTCAAAGTAAAAGATGAATAAAGCAGCAGTAAATTCATTAAATGCCCACTCAGACAAAAGTTCACATGCCAAATAAATACTAACACCATAAACACACATCGGGATTGGGCTCCAGTGTGCTCAGTGGGAATATAAAAACTGATGACATCTCATAGATCTATATTATGAATACAAATCCTAAGCAGGAAGTGCATTAATGACAATATAATGTTTACATACCTCATTTATGTGTTTGTATGTTTTGATCAGGTCAATAGAGAGTTTCCTCAGGGGAGCAGCAACAGGATCACGAAAGGTTTGGGGCATCCGTCTCTGTAACATGACAACATCAGCAATCACCATAAACAGACACAGAAAAAGCCTAACATTGAACTTGGATTTGGTATGTAATCAAAAGGTCACAGGACAAGTAATTTAATCATGTTTGCCTTGTGACTTTAGCCTCACACTGAATATTCACAGAAATCAAACCAAATAAATAATTTGTAATCCAGGACGGAAATCTAAAAAGAAACATAGTTCAGAAGTCTACTTTGACAAAGGACAATCCAGTGGGATAAGATTGCCTCATTTATACATAACAGCTTAGGCATAGCAATTAATAAAATACATATAAATAAGCAGGCTGGAATTCCAAGAACCAGAGGACAATTTATTTTCACAGAATATATTCAGCTATAGTCCGTCCGTCCCCCGTCCCCCCCCCTTCAGTAAGCACCATACATTTTTGGCCATGCTAATCTGTTGTAAAAGTACACAATCAGGCTGTGTGTGATTTTAGCATGAAGTTCCTTGAAAACACAGAGTCCGTTCCTTTAACTGGGTTACGAAATTAAATCACAACTGCTAGATGACTTTCTAATGATTTCTTTTAGTAGCATTTTACCTTGTACATGATTTTTGGATTTACAAATAGGGCACTACTAAAGAATTAAAGAAGCAGCTTAATGTGTCACTTTCCATACCTGGTTGGCAACAGGCTGCTGAACCTGGTCACTGTACGATGACGCAGTGATTGACTGGTCAGCACCCTGCTGGTGACGGTCACTGTACTGCTGGTGCGAATGAGGCATCTGTGCTGCCATCTGAGCGCCAGCAGCATGGAAAGAAAAAGAGGGTGCAAGCCGAACAGATGAAGGTTTGCATGCTGAAGTCTCTCCTCCTGAAGAAAATAAAGAAATACAAAAGTGTGAGTGTTGAGATCCCTGTTGCAATCAAGTTTCTTGCTATTTTATTTCTTTGCTGTTGTCTGCTGGGCCATGCTTAAATTTCCAGTCAGAGATGGGATCCCAAGCAAATAACAAGCACATTTATATCATAATCCAAGCATTCATCTTCTGGTTTTGGTCATTGTTATTTAATATACAAAACAGGAAAAAAACAACAATTTACTATAATCCAAATCTATCTGTGACTTCAAATAATGTAGTTAATTTATACCCAGTCATGACTAGGTGTCTCCACCACCTGCTGTGTTACACAATTCTGTTGACATGGGAACCATGTCTGGCTAATAAGAGAAAAGGACACACACACACACATAACGACTGCCTTAGTTTTCACCCTAGCCTATAAGTAGTGCACTTTTCTTGAAAATGATCACCATGCTGTGTGAAAAGCAGCCCTGGTACTTTAGGCAAGTTTTCATTAGGTCTTAGGTTACAAAAGAATGCTGCCCATTCCTGTCAAGTCAATACAGCACATTATTATTGAATATACATTTAATAAACACACATTCTACTTTGTGTATAACATAGTATAAATAAATAAACATACAATTGCTACAGTACATATATTAAAACAGAGTTCATTACATGTAATAATTTCATCAACTTTCATTAATCAAATGTTATTTGTATTCAAATTAGCCACGTGCTTAGACAGAGGAGTATTACTTTTATCAAATGCAGAGAGCAAACCACAGTTGTATGAATCAGCAGATCAAAAATGTAATAAGCAGAATTCAAACTGTAAAAAGGAAAACTGAACTTTAATCTTACAAGTTTGGATTGGGCAACCACTCTGGTCGGGAGAAAGAATCCTCCACGTAAAATTGCAACAACAAATAACCACATGATTAACAGCTGCAAGGAGCAAGAACTAAAACTACACCAACAATTATTTTATCACCAACATATGAAAATACATACATTGCCTGTGTGTTATGACCCCATGATATTACAAAACACTACATTGCATAAAAGCACAAAACCAAACAAAGAAAAATGTTCTGGATGCTTCACAAGACGAGAACTTAAGGTTTTTTGACTATGAAAAAAATCCTGGTAAACATTTGAACAAAACCAAAACTAGATGCACACTACAAAAAGTCTAGGTGACTATTTGACGTATTTGAAAACAGCAGTTCTACGGCAATGAACTTGTCTTCTTAACTTGTCTGTGCTTTGTGAGTATATGTGTGAATGCCTCTTGCTGCCACCAGTATATCCCTGCAAATTAGATGATGCATTTTGCAGTACAACACAAGGCATTTCCATCTCCACCAGTTTTTCCTTTTTTTTTTTTTCTCCAGCTGTTTGAACCTGCTCCTGACTCAGCAGCACAGTGGCTACATCTCCTTCTCCCCAGGAGTTAATACTCAGCTCCTATGACGCAGAGAAAACTAACCCAACTGAGCAGAATCAGGATTTGGAAATTGCTGCATCATTTGCTAGAGTTCATCTGCAAGGCTAACAGCTGAAATGCAAATATGCGACCTATTGCTGCATTGGGTTATCCTACTAATGCTCCTTTTGATCATCCTTCCCCGAAAAAAAAAAAAAAAGATTAAAAAAAAAAAAAACACACCTCAAAAACCGCTCTTGGTAATCCACTGCTCTAAAATTAGCTATATGGATTGTGACTACTGAAGTGGGGACTATTACAAATTCCTTCATGAGTGCAAGGGTGGGACATATCAATCAATCACTTGATTGAAGCACATGGGTTATATCTTTTAATAAAAATGTGATTATGTAAATGACTGTTTAAATATTGGACTGATCTGTCCTCAGAATTCAACTTTTAAAAACAAATCCATCTCACACTGCTGAAAAGTGTTTAAGCTTGTAAGACAATCCAAAATCAACTTTATAACAGCATTGAGGTATCAAAATGCAAGGTCTTCTGTGTATTTGAGAGTATATTTGCCAAGTGTTCTTTAGGGGTTAAGTAAGAATCTAAGGAATAACACAAGCAACAAATGTTACAACTATTAAGCTCCCACAGCAACTCTTTAATGGTAAAACAAGCATACAACCCAGAACTTGAATCTTCTATTTTGAAATCTCAGCCTGTCTGCAAAGTGGGAATTCTGCAGATCATTATGTACTCATTTATCAATGTCTCTCACCAGGCAACACAATGCAGCAGAAACTCACAGTAACCACCCTTCAGAACCCCAGCAACAGCACATAATTAGCATAGCCTACCAATAGGAAGATATTGCCTGATTGGTAGAGTCAGTGACAGCATAAGCCTATCAGAGGCTTGTATGCAAATAACCAACTTGTGTTGCCAGGGAAGAGCAACCACCTATTGTCCAATAGGAAAACAAGTAATAAACAAGAAATGAAACTGCACTTTGAACACATTTCCAAGCTGCTTTAAACACTGCTCTCTCCCTTAAATTAGCAGTTTAATACAGATTCCGGTTTAAAACTGGAACAAACCCCTTTTCACCCCCAGAATGTGACATTTATAGTTCAGGAGCCTTTTGCCCAATATTTTCCAACACTGAAAGTTTTAAATATTTAAGATTCCATACGTTTCTAACAGGTTAAAACGACTCATAATGGTCTTTATACTCAATTCAAGTACTTGAATTTTCAAAAGCTTTTTTTAGTCATTTTTTGTTTTGAAACCACTTGTTGTATGTATTAGTAGCAATATAATCTATGTTACCTATTTTGCCATGTACAAATGGGGGTAGGGTCTTATTTCTCAGAGTCAAAGTGTGCTAGATTTTTATTTTTGCTAAACATTTAGTATAATCATCTGCTTGGAAATCTAACATGGCTCAATCAGCATTTTTACAATTTGTTTTACAATAAACCAGAATACCATTTCTGACATAGTCTTAATTTAGTTTATAGGAGCATTGACACAGCAAATGTTAAAGGTTTTGCATATTAACAAGGAATAACATTTTATTGGAATTATATTTTAGTGTAATTGGTTCCTGTGATGATATTAAAAAGTAGGCCTAATTAGTTTCTTGAAAATGTTCTTAAGACATTGCATTTTTGTAGTATAAAACATTACATATTTATTAACAGAACACATTAACAGATACATTTCCTTTAAAACAGTTTGACTATATGTCTTTGAAATAATATTTTTTATCACACAGAAATGTTCAAAACGTTACTTATGGTATATCTACACAAGTGCTGAAGCAATGTCAAACACAACAACAATAAATACATATTGCTCATAGGGGGGTGTAACATGTGGTAAATCAAATATAAAACTCTTAATTCAGGAGCTAACTGACAATTGATACCAAACACTGACCTCAAAACAACAAGTACCAAAATTCAGCACTCTACTGCAGATCGGCTAGATGAGTCACAGCATGTGTGAATGTACTCCTCATGACTTTCTGCCATCCCTGTATGTTAGGACGTGCCATTTATGAATAAGACCTTGCAAAATGAATGCCAGACAATCCAACTGCCATGCCACATGCAGGCAATGTGATCACTTTCTGATGTTCATTCTTAGCATGCCTAACTGCAAGAGCTCTGAATGTACAGCACATTTTTGGCTCACCCATCACTGTCTTGGATTGTGCAAATGGAGGGTTTTGTACTGGATATTTTTACACAGCTGGTATGGAAAGAACGAGAATCACCTTCCATATCAATGTATGTTATGCATACCACACTTCTGCTGTAATATCTATACCAGTGAAGAATACGTTGGTGTTTGAGAGGATACTGGAATAAGAATTCTAAGAGAAATTATTTGATAACTGTCAACATAGTGATATTCTGGATGTATGAGAATAGGTATTTGGAGTCACCATTTAAAACTTTTTTTTTTTAAATTCACATATAAAAATCAGGTTTATCTTTCTGTTTCGGTATCATTATGAATATAAATTTTTATCATAAATTAACATTTGATCTAAATACCAGACGGGGATTTGATTTTTCCAGTCATCTGTATACAAAACAGCACAGCTACATCAGAATAAAAAATGGTTGCCTAGTTATCTATGGTCTAGCCTAGTTATCTATGGTCTAGTTCAACTTTTAACAGATATTATTTTCTGATAATTCCATCATTTAATTTATAACTCAATTTTAATTTATTACATGATTTATCCTGGGCAAACAAAACATAACCTACCGCTATCATTTTCAATAAAAGCTTCAACATAGTGTTCTACAGTATTACTCTGAGTTTATGCCTTATGGTATTTGTGATGATCACCTTGATATTCTCTCTCATTCAGGGAGTTGCCTCAAAAAAACTATCAGTCTCTTAAGTAAAAAGAACTTGATCAAACCCTTTACCTCTCCTTGCATTTATTCCCAGCTTTCACAGCATTAAAAGAAGCCCCAGGCACAACTGTGTTCTTGAAAGCACTTCAGTCTATCCTTCACAAAAGGATATTTATAGTTTTAAGTAGTTTGACCGAGTGTGACATTTCTAGACAGAAAAACATATGCCCCAAGTACAGAGGTTACAGACCCAGGAAACTAAAAGCATTATCTGGTTTAACCCCCAAATCAGCAGTACATAGCTGCACCTCACTCCATACTCAATGAGGATAGACAACCCAAAGCTGCATTTTTTCTGTTCCTGCTTGGTTATTGTGTTTGTATTGAGGAGTCGCAACTGACACCATTAATTCAGGCTATAATATTATGCCACAATGGACAGGATATAGTTTGGGAATGTTCACTGAGGGAGCATTCGCTTTCACAGACTTTTCTTGCAGAAGATGTCATCACTTGGCAAGGATAGATTCAAGCTTAATGCTCCTTGTGTACATTTTTTGGGGTCTCATTTTACCCTTAAGTCAGTGACAAAATACCTTTACAAATCCAAGCTTTTATCCAATCCTCCAATATACTCAGATGCTCTTTTAATGAAGACAATCTGTTCTGTCAGTTTTATGCTAGAAATGACGAGTAATGACTGGATTGCAACTTGTATTATTAGACACAGATAGACTTTGATATTAATAAGATATGTTGCATGTGTCATGGAATCAGCTACCCCTAAGGATTTGACTAATTGAGCCCCAGCATAGAATTTCTAAAGCCTTTATCCTCCAGGATACTAGTTACCTGTATGCATCGTCTTCTGTTAAGTCTCATATCATCCTGGGAGGAGAGTCCAGCAGCAAACCACAGCCCACTATAATAAGAAAAAATAATTATAACTGAAGCCATTCTGTTCCAGTTTTCTAAATTCTCAAATGTCCACTGAAATGATAACCAAGGGTGCTAACCAATTTCTACTTGGCGTTACAGAACATTTATTTAATAAACTCACTGCTTACTCGTCTGAAATATGAAAAGAAACAAATTTTAGGTTACAGTTCTTTTAACATTATTGGGGGAGAAAAACGGTCCAGGAGACTCCAATACTCCAACGTTTCAATGTCTTTGTGGAGTCAGCTTCAATCTAGTGCAGCAGGCTCAAGCTTACCTCCACTGCAGTGCAAGAGTTTCCTTTAACTTTTTTGCATTGTACTGTGCCATATAGGACAAGACATGAGTCAATATCGTAATGTCAGATGCCAGTGCTTATCTGCATGTTCATGTACTATTGGTTCTATGACCGAAGGAACTTTAAATTGATTGGGTGGGGTTGTGGGAAGTTGACATGTGGCAGTTGAAGAGGCAACATGTCCTGCACAAAGTGATGAATTTGCACAAACAGGCCACAAATTAAGTATAAAACATTTATTTTTTGGTTTATTGCCCTGTCTCACTGTGATTGTTACCTGTGTTGTCTACTTTCAGAGTTGTACTATTTCCTGGATACTTTTCCTTGATCATTGGTTTGGTGTCACTCAGATTTACCCAGTTACTCCTGGTTTTTGTTTTGATAGTCCCTATTTGTATTTTGATGGATTTAAAATGTTTGAACTCACTGATGAATATTATAAAAATTGATTCTCTTGAATATGTACACTACGTCTTAAACTAAAATACAGTCAAATTAGATCATACTAAACAGCAAAACACACTTATATTATGACGAACCCATCGACGGACCCAACAGAGGTTATCTGAGCTACGACTGAGCACAAAACAACCAATTGAAGTTGGGCCTGTCACAGAAAATCCCATAGAACGGTTTGTGATGATTATGGTTTTACTACTTAGCTGGATTTGACTGGATTTCAGTTTAAGAAGTGCTTCAGTTATTATTTTTTTTTTTTAAAACACTGCAGGAAAAGAGAAACGTTTACGAATATTTATCATTCACTTCAAACATTTAAAGTGTGATCGAGACCCTTACAATACAGATAGAAACCACCAAAATGAAATACGCGAGTAACTGGTAGTAACAGTCCATTAAAGAATGAGATCAAGCCAGTATACGAGGAAGAGGAACTGGCAGATAGCACACGTAACACTCACAGTGAGCAGAGCAACTAGACCAAGAAACAAATGTAATTATACACAATTCAGGGTCTGAATGTGCAAACCCATTACATCGTACAGGACATGTTGCCTCTCAACAGCCGCAGCTCAACTGAACTTCAAAAATCTCTCAAAGCTAACAATCCAGGCACTGTCAGGAAAAGCCTTGGCAAGATCTGCATGTGCAGACCGTACTAATGTAATGCACATGGCTAATTTAAAACATCATGCATGGCTTTATCAATAATACAAATGTTTGAAATACTCCAATCTTTGCCTGTAAAGTGAGTTAACTTTTATGGCGACCACAGTATACGGCTTACTAGGATAAGCACATTTGCACTGAGCAGTTGTAAAAGTTTGACACTGTACCTAGGCCAACTTGAAAGTGTTTTTCAGGAGATAATGCCCCTTTTGCTCTCACAGCTTGATGTTTTATTTTGTCATTAGCCAGCAGAATCATTTGGGAAGGTCTGGGGGGAAAAAACAAACAAAAAAAAAACAATGAGAAAAAATGCAACTCCATTTTGTCTCACCTCGAATTAAGTATATTTACAGTTGATGCGAAGCAATATCCAATATTACCTTTTCTACATTGACATGTGTGGCTCATAATTTGAGGTACATCATTGACATAGGCCTATACTAGTATTTACCAATACTTGTTATCCTGCAAACTGATGTGATTATTATTTCAATCTGAAATCTAGACCTTACATAAATCTCATAAAACAAAAAAAAATGTGTGATGTTTTTTATTTTACGCAAAAGCACACATTAGTTCTCAGGTATGCAAACTGTCATGATTTAAACAAATGTGTTCAGTTTAACCTGTGTTCTCGCTACATCCCCTTTGACACTGGCACCCCTACCCAGGTCCGGACTCTGATTCTGACTACCTGGGTCACAATCCACGTAGTGTGAAACCACGTACCTCTGTCGTACCAGGGTTGACTCGGGTCCCAGCGACCCACCACAGGATGTGGGTCGACACACTTTGACCCGGGTTGAGCGAGACAAATTGCATGACGGCCTTTCTTAAACAGGCGAAAAAACAAACAGCCACGCCTGCTTGAAGGTTTCACTTCCATAAGGAACATTTTTGTTTATTCTGTTTAGCCATATTTTTGCTGCTTGAGACCCACCATGAGCCAGACTGTAGCATGGATGAAGAAAAATTTGCTCTAAATAAATATCAGGCAAACTGCTCAATCCAGAGAAGCAGTCCTTAACAAGCTGCTTCCGGGGAACTGATACATGCATTAAGTACTTGCGTCTGTCACCCAGGTCAACCCTGCTTTATCAAAAATAGGTGTGAAATCGTGTAGCCGACCCGCATGACACCTGGCCCTGACCCGGGTAGGTTCCGACCCTGCTAGAGCATGCCAGTGTGAAAGGGGCTTAAGTTAGAGCCAGTATCAGGTCTATAAAAAAGTTATAAATGCTACCTGTAAGTTGTACTGGACGTTCCTATCTTTCCAGATCACTTGAAATACCTTACTACTGTCTGCATTATTAACTACACTTGGAATTGGAAAAGTTATAAGAAACAGGGTTCCAAGAACTTACTGACATCAGGTTAAGTAATTTCAGAAAAATGTAATAAATAAAATAAATCCACAAAGGATTCGCTCAGCTAACCCAGCAGGAGGCAGGTCTCTCTGAAATGGGAATTTCAAGAGAACGGCAAAACACGGCACGAAAACTTTTACAGGTAAGATTTTTTTATAATTAAAAAATAATGCACGTAGTGAAGCGTTAAAACAGAAGTGTGCTCTGCCATTTTCTTGGCTCCCCGACACTTATGTTGTCACCACGTATCATCAATTTCATTTGCATTTCTTTACATATATGTAAACTGTCACAGATAGCTTTATTATTTGTGCTAAAAGAAGGTCTTTAACAAGTTTCAACAAAGCTGGACACTGATATATATTGAAAGCTCTAAAATGACAAACAAGTAGGACAGAAAGGCACATACAAACAATAAGGAAACGCTGAACTGCCAAACATTTATTCGAGTGCTGTAGCTGGAGTACCGTATTCCTTTGAATTTAAGACGCAGCCCAAATTTTCACCCTCAACTTGAGGAAAAAAAAATTAAATAAAATTTGCATTTACAAAAGACACTACCTCAATTACTCGTATAAGAAAACAACATATGGAGGCAGTTTGCTGTCACACAGAGCATTACAGTTATGCGCTGCTTCTCACTTCCAGTTGTGACTACTCACACCTGTTTTATTCCCTTTTTGTGAACTGTGGTATTGCCATGTAGTAAAGGGTATGACAAGAAAGTGTCTGGGAAACTCCGGTAACACAACTCATTTGCGTGACCATTTAATGAGATGGGACCCTACAAAACGCCACACAAAATCTGAGAAAATAATAGAAATAAATAAGTTGCTTTATTTTTTGAGAAAAAAAAAAAAAAGATCTGAATAGTGACATTGCAAAGCAGATTACAGGTATGGTTATGAATATAGCGAGTAACGCAAGATGTATTGTAAGGCCTATAAATATTGTTGAGGGAGCTGCGTTTCAAGAACGAGTTACAAATCTTTCACCAGGCTACTAAATGCCGTGCCAAAAGACAGTGTCCAAGTAAAATATAAGCCATGGACAATTTACTGAACTGCTGTGGACAAGGTTTACTTTTTGTAAATTATACCCCTCACACAGGCGAGTTATGACAGCTCAGAACCGGCACTGATGAGGCATTTTGGTCTGTGTGAATTGCCAATACCTCAGTCTCAGTCCTGGGACCCCTCCTGTTTTCTCACTACACCCGCTCCCTGGGTCCCCTCATCTCCTTCTATGGCTTCTCGTATCATTTCAATGCTGATGATGCCCAGATCTTCCTCTCCTTTCCCCTCTGACATCTCCTCCTGTATCTCTACCTGCCTCTCCGCCATCTCCTCCTGAATGCACTCACATCATCTTAAACTCACCTCTCCAAATCAGACCTCCTTTTCTTGCCCCCTCTTCCTCCCTCTCTGCTGATCTCTCTATATTCCTGTTGAATCCACCACCCTCTCTCCCTCCTCATTCACCAAGAACCTCTGTGTCACCCTCGACCCCTCCCTCTCCTACTCTCAGCACATCTCTATTCTGATATGCTCCTGTCTCTTCTTTTTCAGCAACATATGCTGAATTCACCTCTTCCTCACCAACTATTCCATGCAGCTCCTAGTTTAGGCCCTGGTACTGTTCCACCTTGACGAGTGCAATGCCATCCTGGCCAGCTTCCCTTCTTCTGCTATCCGTCCGCTCCAGCTCATCCAAAACTCTGCTGCCCACCTTCTCCTTTTCCTTTCTCCCGAGATACACCACTGCTCCGCTCCCTCCACTGGCTCTCTATCGTCGCTCACATCCAATTCAAAACTACTGTACTCGCCTATCACTGTCTCAGCCTTTCTGCTCCATCCTACCCCATGACTTATTTCTCCCTAGAGCCCCTCTCGTCCCCTTCGCCACCAGCAGTTTAGCTGTACCCCCCTCCTCCTGCTGCTTCCAGATCCTGCTCCTTCTCAATCCTTGCCCCTCAGTGGTAGAACGACCTACCACCAATATCAGGACTGCTCAGTCCCTGACCACCTTCCGGCACCTCCTCAAGACAGACCTGTTCAGATAGCATCTGTAATCTTCACAAAACTCGATTATACTGGACTATATGGCTCCCAATTGTACCAGTACTTGCATTGCCTTGTACTTGCACTGAACTGCTCCATACTGACGTATTCTACTACTGCTCTTAATTATAACTATTTTTTGCATCTTGTACTTTATTTACTCTTAAAATGGTACCCGGATTTTTTTTTTTTTTTTAAATTGCTTGTTTGAAATCGTTCTTATCTATTTATCGTACTTCATGCTCTTCATGGAACTTAGTTTGGAAAGTTTAACTGCTCTTAGTCGAATTCACTCTTAAATGTAATTATTTACTGTATTCTTTATTTTGCTCTTATTTGAATTTGATCTCATTTTCTACTGATTTTACTGTACTTTATAACTGGTCTTATCTGTAATGTGATACTTTGTAACAACAAGTCGCCCTGGATAAGTGTTTCTGCACAATGTCTCATATTTAACTTAATAAATAAATAAATAAATAAATAAATAGAATTGCAGTGTACAGATACAGGAGTCACTGTATCGATAATCGTATCATCAAGAAAGATATCACGGTTCACCCTGCAAATCGATGAATGGGCACTCCCCCACATGCTGTGTAAAACATGTATTTGAGGACTGCCAATTAGTTAACAATTTACAAAAGGGAAGGCCTGTAATTAAGTCTGAATGTTCTATCCCTGACAGCCAACACATTATTCTTCTCCAGATCAGTAACTGGAGCAGGTGCTCCCCCTCTAGTTATGACCTAAAAATCAAAAGGATCTGTGGTAACTTTTGATCTTGAAATTAGTCATATAACATCATCCTGGCTAGGTCTGTCAGATGCCTTACCAACAAAACTATTCTGCAGTTTGACTTTTTGTTTTTGTTACGTTTTAAATAACACAATTGACTTTATAAATAGAGCCTTTATAAATATCCACGGTAACCGTTGTCCAAAGTAGTTGTTAGTAGATTTTTCTAGCCACTTTAATTCTTTTTATTAATGAAAATGTGACAGAAACCGTTCCAAACAAATGTATTTCTGGAACTCTGAGCAAATACCATGTTCACGTGAATCATAAGCTGCACAAAACAAAAAAAAACCCGTTTTAATCTGCACCTGCTACAGAAGCAACTCAGCTATACTTTGAACGCAGAAGTTTTCATGCACAAAGCAATACAGCACCAGAGTAAAGAGGCTGATTGAAAATTGATCAAAAACAGCATCTCCCCCAACATTTGATATATTTTGTCAAGTTTCTCTTGTCATAGCAAGTTAACATTATGAAATACAATTGTATTATTTTGCAGACAAAATTAACTATATGATAACTCAGGTGTTCGTGCCTGTTATGGTGTTTACATTGTTTCACACTTTTTTCGCTCAAGAACCGACACCCCTGTCCTCCAGAATGTGCTTTACCAAAGACTGAGTCATAATGCCTTACCAGCAGGTGGTGATCAAAGTGATACGGTTACTGAAATGTACGATGCACTGAATGCTGGTCCTGTGAAGTTGTGGACTTTTGATGAAGAGTTCAAACTTATAACTATATCTTCAAACTTATTGCAATACATTATTTTGAACTTGTGTCTGAACTCCTACAATTTTTTTTCCAGAAAAAATAATGGTTTCAGATTCAATCTCAGAATTGTCGAAAAAAAATTCAATAAAAGACAACAGCACTAGGACTATATTTTCTTAGTTTTGAACAAAACTATTTTTTAGAAAAAAGTTAGAAAAGGCAAAACGCCATTTTTTTTTTATTTTTTAAATTAATTTAGCCAACAATTTCAACGTAGTGTATGTGTGGTTGATACAGACCAACAGCAGAGTAACTAGACAATCAGACCACTACTGGCAGGGAGGTGGAGAATCATGCCAGCCAACAAAGAGTACTTATCGTAGAATGAAGAGCAACTTTTTATTTCTCTTGTGCTAATGCAATTACAATACAGTTATACCAAGTGAAAAAAAGAACCACCACGTAAGTTATTGAAACTGTGTTCAAAGTAAGGATTAACATAAATTGGATGTTACATGCCAAACTGCAGCCAATGCAAAACAAAGACATAATGCAAATATAGACAATATACACTTTACACTATAAACCTACCAGTATCAGAAATCCGTTTCCAGTATTTCCGTATTATTGAGCATCGATTTATACTTTGCACCACTGCTACTTTCCCTCTGCAAGGTAAATTTGTTCATCACATTTCTGGCCAATTAATGTGATAACTTTTGGAACAGCTGCATTAAAACATTGCCTGACTGAGTGGATGGAGGCCAACTGTGCTGAGAGCATGCAAGTTGGATGTTACAACCCGTCTTATCAGCACAATTCTCAAATAGGGACCTACAGTAGAAGGCTTGTGTCTAACTTAACTTCTGAATCCCACTTCAAAATGCATGTTACACACCACAGAGTGATCTGCCACAAACAAAACAAACATATATATGCAGACATATGAATACTATAAACAACTGTAGACTACATAGAGGAGCTAAATGGTGTGAAGTCAGCTTTCTGATGAAAGATAGACCCAAGAGCAAATCCAAACTGCATACTCAAGATCCTATATACTTTAACTGCTCTTATGTATTTGACAGTCACGTTTTGACCTGTACACTTGACTGTTTAACCTTAGTAGAAACTTAACAGCATTAAAGTGGTTTCACTGCTGGTCAAATTCACCTCTGCAAATTAAAAACAGGAACACTTTCTTGCTATTTCTAGTGGCACTTGTTTGCTGAATATTTCTCCTGTGACAGACAAAATGCAGTGGTTGGTTTCCCATGCACTTCTCTTAACAATTTCTCCAATTCCTATCCAACAGTTTCTGTACTGAGAAAAGCTTGGGGATAACAGCTGGTAGTTAGCTCCGGGATGGGCTTAATCACGAATAGTGTCTCACTGCCTCCGCTACTGTGGGAGAAAGAGTGTAAACAGAGCAGCGTGACTTTCTGCTGCAGCTAAAATCTAAGTCGTGACAAAGCACAGAAGTGTGCGCTCATCAAACCACATCACAAATACCCTCCACGCAACACATTTTAGTAAAAGTAAAATGTACAATGCTTAAAATAATACCAAACAGAATCACCTCTGTCTTTGTACACAATTAAAATAAATACTTTAAAAGCAGCACAATTCTGAAATACATCACCAGGTTAGCTAATAGAGCTTATACAAAGTCTGATTATACTTTAAAAGTACAAACCTACATGTACAGACTTTACTTGTAAGAATGTCCTCTGTGATCCAAATACCTTAGATGTGCCAGAATTGTACCTTGTAACACCCTTATCACAATTGCACTAGTTTTTTTTCTCAAATGAAAGCTTACTGGTTTTGCTCCTGGCCCCAGACTAAATCTGTGCCACAAATAGCTATACAAACTAGCAGACCTGCACTGGTAGGAACTTCTGAGTGAATATATCATGCCCCTGAAATGCTATTTATTACTGAGTAAACAAAAAATTGCCGATTATAATGAACCATGTAAAAAAAAGTTAGGTTAAAAAATGAAACCAGAAAACCTCAAGAATGGGTAAGGAGAAAAAGCCTAACAATAATCCAAGATCTGACTTCAGCCAAGAGGTTTTATTCTTTATGGGCAAATGATAGCTTTAGGACAGCCCTGTAACAAAAAGCTGGAAAAGATGATACGGATTAGGGAAAAACAGGCAACAAATGTCCCACCCCAAAGCACCACAAACCAGCAGGGGTGGCTCAACACTTTTCCAAGGACGCTGTATACACTTTTTAACTATACTTTCTAAATTTCTACTGTAAAACAAACTTTTTGGAGGGTGTCAATAAAAATAAAAAATATACATCTTACACACCAGGACCAGAGGTGCAGTAAAAACTTGTATACTGCTCAATTGTGGCAAAACTATGATCACTTTTGTTTTTAATTTAGAAAACAGTTAAATTAATTCTTCAAAAACTACGCAAAATTTTCTAAGGAAACAGAACGCACATTTCTCAGCTGCATATAACTTTGCAATAGTTCACTGATTTGTATCAATTAAAAACAAGTTTAGTGTAACTGTAGCAAATGGAATCTTCAATTCTAACTGCTTTTCAGGAGCAACTGTCACCCCTATTTTGAAAGTCACTGCAGACTGCACCTGTGCATATTAGTGCTCCATGGGGGATGAATGTGGCTTTAGCTCTCACAGCACACAGCGATGTGAGAAATGTTTCTATAGGCAGGAGGTTACAGTGTCTGAATCAGTGCTTGCTGGTAGTTTCCTTGCTACAACACAAGTAGTAGTCTGGAATTCATTAGACCAGCAAACTAAATATGATGGTCCTCTTTAATTCATAAGAGCCTCAGAATAGCAAGCACACAATACTTTCTGCTGCCCCCACAACCCTGCTCAGTTCAATCTTTCTGACCGCCAGTACAAGACCACTTCAAATGAACCAGCTACTTCAATGAAAAATACTATTAGGAGCCAATTTATAGGGAGGTCACAGTGACAAAAACTTGAGAACATGCTACACTAAGGCATAAATGCTAACCCATCTTAAACTATAAAAATGCAGTAAAGTGCCAAAAAGACATGTGTGACAAATGCTAGTGTGTGGTCACCATGACACTGAAAAAAAAGGCTAAATTTGGAACGTGTGCCCCACTCAAAATTCATTTTGGTCCCCCTACATCACATCAGTCTCACTTCTTAATAGGGTCCAATATACACTTGCGCAAATCTAGCACCAGTTCTTGGGTTCAACAATAAGGCCACTTTTAAATGAAGTTTCTCAGCTTATAACTGCACAAATAACTCATGTTGACCTATAAACTCAGATGTTAAATATCAGGTTAATACAGTACGATAGTTACTCTAAATGGCAGGTATAGAAATAGTAAAAGAAAAGGTCTTCATTGTCTGATTAAAAAAAAAAATCATTAACAAACATTCCTCAAAGATTATTTCAGTTTCTACGTCAAAAACAGAGTGGAAATCCATCTAAGAAACTATAAGAATTAATAGTTAGCACTTATTCAAACTAAAATCTGAAAACATCACTCTTTTGTTTTACAAACTGAGTTGATGTCTACATCAAGCTATTTTCATGTTCTGCTGCCTAAATTAACCCCTCAAACTTTCTTTGAACTGGGGTGCATAGTATATAAACATACAAAAACTGTCCTACTACCAGGAGAGGAACTTATTGCAGTATTTCCATCTCCCACTGGAACGGAAATGAAACAGATCAGAAATCAGACTTGTTTATTTCCATCAGCAGCAGATTGAGATCAAATTAATTTCAAATTGGGACTCACTCGGCCCCTGTTAGGAGTGCAGGCTGGCAGAACTCAATCTCTCCAATTCAGGCAATTCAGGCCAATAGCGGAAGTGACCCAATGAGCATCCAATGCAATACATGCATGAAGGCTGAGAATAAATATAATCATACCAAGAAAAATGCTATATACAGGTGCTCTTTAACTTTTGTGTAATGTCCAGTGCAGTCTAAAATTCAATCTGCACATGGAACCAGCAGCAGACCCAGTTTGATATTGGATTTGGATTGAATTTTACAGACTGGTTTCATGGTGCAGGTGCAAATGTGGCATTAAAAGAAAACTACATTTTCTGCCATATTATTAACATATGATGTCTATAAAACTATCTGGCACATGAGGAATTGCAAATGACAAAAATTAAGAGAATTCTTCCATCTTTGTCACTTACTGCCATCGTATCCTTGATCTAAACCACACTTTTAAAATATGCATTTTAGTAGTCAATCAGATGTCCACATACAGACCGATGTATTCAGGTAAGAGTTCAGATAGAAGTGCTGTATTTCTTCTTCATGTGTTCTAGCTTGAAATTAATACAAATTGACCTTATTATGCAATATAAATTTGAAGAAGCCAAAGGAAAAGATAATACAAATCCACACATTTGTGAATTCATTTCCGCACATTCAATGTTGGCTCACAGAAGCCACTAAGTAATGCGCCATCAGCAAAGTAGTCTGAACAGTCAACAGTTAGCTACTGCACTAAATTGTATTTTAGCAATAATGATAACTTTGTACACAGCAATATGGGTGGTCTTATGCCATACTGACCAAGTGAAAAGTTGGGTTTGATCCAAGCTCCTCCTAGTTTGAGTTGGTTTACTCTGGCATACCATCCACATGTGCTTTGCATGTTACTTGAAGCCTTGAATTTATTTAAAAAAAAAAAAAGGGCACACAACTGAAGAAAAACCAAACTTCATACAAATGTCATTCTTACTTCCAGAATCTAGGTATCCTAGCAAGTATAGGTCGGGACTTGACTTTTTTTTTTTTTTTTTTATTTTTTTTTTACATTGCCTGAAGTAACTAAAAATCAAAGATGTGATAAGAATTGATATCGCATAACTGATAAGTTAACATTGGAAAACAAGAAATATTATTCCTCGTATTTTAAAAAGTCAACATTAAACTCTGTTTTAACCATTTAAGAGTGTTAAAATGTGTTGGGTCCAATTATAAAACTGAACACCAGAAAATTGGGAAAAAATAAATTGGAGCTGGGAACTGGAACATAAATAAAAATTGTTAAAACCACATCTAACAATTTCTCCAAGTAAGTTATCTAATTATGTAATGAACATACAAAAGCACTGTATTCAGTTAGTGTAAACTATTAGCTAAATAAAACACTTAGAAATTGTCATAAATCTAGTGAACACACAACACATTATTCTTTTAGTTATTTTGTATTTATTTTTTATTTAAAGTTTGTGTTTACATATACCATTTACAAGGGGGAGAAATTAAAGAGGACTACTCAAATCTCCATGGTTTTATTTAAGGATATGATTTTACAGTTGACCTGAATTTTCTAGCGGTTTTATTTTTCAAAATATGGTAAAGGCAACATGGACATCCGGATAAACAGGCAACCGAGCTGTTCGAGTTAGAAACCACGACTACCGAGTATCTGATGCCTTCGTCCGGAAAAGAAAGCCTTAGAATATGTCCGTCCGGCTAGTATTCCCAAGTGTCTTCAAACTGGCGATCCCCAAAATCCTTCACGACGTTCGAGACTTTAAAACACAGCGAGATCACCAGCCTACAATCATGAGATCTTTTTATCCTTGAAATTAGGAGTCATCTAACAGGCCTTGCTCTACCTTAGCCTCCACTAATATTTATGTCCAGAAACAACACAGTGAACTTTATGTATAATGAAAACATAATTAATATAATACGATTCTAGCAAAACGTCCAATGTTGACCGACAGTTATTTCGATGATATCACAGTATTGAATACCGTAGTGCATCCTATTCGGTAGCTAGCTGACTACAGCAAATATTGCCCTGCACATACTACTCTCTCTTTTGCCTCGCCTACCACGACAATAATTACATGTATGTTTTTACTAGATGTTTATGTCCATCATATGCTAAATCTAAATTACACACAGAGCAAATATTGTATTAAATGTTACAGCGCCTACGCTACCGTATTCAATTCGGCAATATTTACCTTAACTGGGCTGCTACCACCACCAGCATTTATAAACACATACCTGTGTCAAATCCCATCTGACCGAGAGTGTTTTAGCGTGTAATTGCAGCCATCAACAATTTCTGTGTGACTGAAGTAAAAGTATACGGTGTATGGCTGTCATTTAGTAACACAAATACTGTGTTACTGTAAAGATCACTATGCCCCAATACTAGCTATTGCAACATAACAAAAATATGTATATTGTATTATATTTAGTCATCAACTAATGAAAACGTAACAGTGATCACGAGACCAAAATGATTTGTGTACAATTAAAAATATACACATCGTCAGATCAAACATACCTTGCAACATATCAACAAACTACACACGGTACGCCTCTGCGTTTTCATGCAGTGCATTTCCCTACAGTACACTCCGCAGTTGTACTAACCTCTATGTGAATGTTTCCCTTTTACTCGTAATATCGGATCTTCCAAAAAGGCCTCCGAGTCCGTGGAATCAAGTAAAAGATCCAGCTTCTCCTCTCCTCCAACAAGCCCCCAGTTTCCAAACCGCAACAATCCTCACTCCTCCGGACTCCGTGTCAATTCAATTTCCAAATCAATAGCGCCTCTCCACAACTAAACACAAACTTATTCGGTAAGACACTGGGAAAACGTACATTCATTTATCACGGGATAAAATCCTTTCTGTCGATGAGTGCTGTCTGTATCAATATGTTGTTATCCAAATTTAAAGAATAAAACGCTGTTCCTGTCGTTAAAAGCCTTGTTTTCTTGGCAAGTTTTTTCTTTTTTTTTTTTTTTTTTTTTTTTTTTTTTTTTTGTAAATTTCACAAAATGGCGCGCGTTCCAAACCTGCGCAGCGAACCGGCCCGGCAGATCATAGAGAGAGACGGACAACCGCTATGCTCGGCGCTGCCTAAAACATATACTATATATATGTGTGTGTGTGTGTGTGTAATTATCTTTCGCTAAACTCTATTCTTCCGAATTTTCCGAATCTAATTCCGACGACTCATTATTTATTTATTTTTTTAATAAGGGTTATTTTTTTTAAACAAATTTATTATTCTGGCGGGAAGAGAAATTATTTGAAAAAAAAAAAAAGCAACTAACAAAATGGCGGAGGACTAAGCATGTTGCCATGACGACTGTCAATCAAAACACAAAAGCCCGGATGAAACGCTGACGTAGAACGGGACGGTGTCAGTTGCCGTGGAAACTGTCAATCAAGTACCAGTTAAATTTGTAGGTGGAGCGAGAATTAGGAAACAGCGCTTCTGCTTTCGCCATATTGGCACCGTCGTTGTATAAAAAACTACAGAATTATTATTTAGTGTGGGAGCCACAATGGCGACAGTTTCTTAACCGCCTCTTTTCTTTAAATATTTACATTGGAAACCGCTGTTCCAGGTACTGCCCATGAAGCAACGGCGTCCTCGATCGCACTGTGATGTAGGGATAAGGTGTTCTATGGAAGACCTAAAATAAAAACGGTTTGACGATTGACCGGTCAAAATAGGCGCGAACATATGCTGTGTTTTAGAAACTGAAATGGGATAATAAAAATATATTCATTAAATATATTCATGTTCATTTTCCTAATTAGGTTTCAGGTAACCTACATTAAAATATTCACCTTCAAACAGGTTGTCAGAATATTAAGAATCGGGTATTTCTACACAGTGGCAGCTACATTGTTCCCATGGCAACACATGTAATATGTATTCTGCAAAAAGAGACATAACTATCATTACTTTCATAAACATTCCAGTATAAAAATGAAGTGGAATCATTAGAAATGTGTTCACGCAACTCATTACATAATAATACAAAACATGCCCTTTAAAGGAGTACTGATCGAGCCAACATGTAAAATCTGCTTTTCTCCCTCATATTAGCACTAGCAGCATTGCAAATACGCTCACTTTTCTTGTGTTGAAGGTTTTTTCGCTCGTTGCTTTGTTTCGCATAATTTCATTTGGGATATACAGATTGTTTACAGGGCAATTTCTCTTTCCAGGTACTTAATCGCACATTTTGCAGAAGGTCACATGGCTGCTGGAGTCCTGCTAGTACCAGGAAGCAGCAGCAACATTTACTTATATGGTAATGTCTTTGAAATACCTGCATGTTCCAAACAGAAATATAAAATACAAGCAAACATAGTAAAAGGAAGCAATTTGATTTAAACCTCGGTTAGAACTCTTAAGGTACTGGTACTATACCAATCTTATCGTATTATTAAGCTTTAGATACAAATCTAATACATATAAATAGATATCTACTCATTGCTGTATGAGGAGATCATTTTAATGCCAGGACACCGACTGGCTATCATTATTGTTAATAAAACAAACCTTTCCCTCCACCAAAACCCTAACCCTAAGGTCAATATCCTATACTGCAGTCATTACACATCTCAAGTAGTTCATGTTTGGCAGTGAATTTGCGTTTTAGTTACTTAAATAAAAAAAGTAACCGGAGGTGCTGATTTCCTCAGTTGTCCTGACAGGAACATTTCGTGGTACCTTTGTAAGAACTGCACTTTTCAAAACGCCTCTTTTGAAAAGGTCTGAAGATCTGTGGTTGAAAAAGAACATTTCTGCTGGAATAGTTAGCAAGCACGGTGAATAATGATCCTCATAGAAACAGAAATACAGGCACCCACGATGACAAACAGTTTAGAAATTAAATATTAGGAAATGCACAGAAAATAGAATTACACATGTGTACATGTTCAAAAGATTACAAGATCAAAGCCAATTAGTTCAATTTACTGTATTTTTATTTTTTATAATTGACAAGCCTCTTGAAACCCATTGCATTAACACAGCCTTCCCTCACACCAGTGTATTTTAAACAATGTGGCATGGCTGTTGCCGGTGGGTTGTTGTATTCATTTTAATACACACTAGTTTACAGGATCCAAATGTTAAATGCAAGCTTGGCTGGCAGACAGAAAGTTGATAACACATCCCTGCCATACCGATACTATTCTAGGGATCTTGTATTTAAATAAATATTGCACCTCAGACTAAACCGAAGAATTGTGACAAGTTTGTAATCTAACACATCCTGCAATGTAGCACCGCAATGAGGTCAAGTCTTATTGTTTTTAATAGTGTGGCTGTTTAAAATCCGTTCGTGCTACATATCTCCTTTTTTTATCCATCAATTGCTACTACTAGAACAACAAAACCTTTCATTATAAATCAGCATTTCGCAACAAACTTCCGAAATGATGCAATTCTTATGTCTGGGGGGCCCAAGCAACCCAGTCGCAATTGCACAACACTGGCAATTCGTTATTCAAGCTGGTGCTTGCCAGCGTATGCAACGCCAATGCTAAACGACAAGATCAAGCGACAGGCAAACATTTGCAAAAATAATGTATGGTACCTTCATCAACATGCTTATGTTTTTACATACAGTATTCCAATGTATATATGTATTACAAAAATAAAACGATAAAAAAACAACGCCGCTGTCATAAAGTCATGTGAGCAAACACTCACGTGATAGTTTCCGCCGTCATGTGACTCGACACTGCCTCTTCAGTCAGGAGCCGCTCTGTCTTCTTGCGGCTTCAAGGATCTCGGAAGTAAATAGTTTAAAGAAAATCAAAATGAGCATAAGCTTGGACATCCGGCTTAAGAGGGCAAACAAAGTCTATCACGAAGGGGTAAGACTTTCTTCAAATCATGCGTTCTGGGCAGACACGGGGATCCCTGGCCGCTGCCCCGTTATGATTGTTATTCATTTATTGTAGTTAAAAAAACAAACAAACACAGTAATTCATGAGTGAATGGTACATTAATATCCTGACAACACCCCAGAGTATAATCCAACCATCTAGCTCACATTCAACTAGCCAGGTATTCTGCAAACGTGTCTCCAGTTTGATATTGTATGACGCATTGATCGTAGTTACTTTCTGCTGAAGCATGACTGCAGTGAGTTGAAATCCAGTGTCATCTTTTATATAGATGTCGCGAATTGCACTGCTCAGCCTATAAAGTCTAAACGTCATCTAGTGAATACTAGCGAGTTCGTTGTATCGCGTTAGTTATTTTTTTTTGTAAAAATAAGTAATTGCATATAATCAGTTCATGTGATTTTGTACCGTCTTCCAATGGACAGTGGACCTATCTCTGTAAACTAAACGTATTCATTTTGTGAAAATCATAGCGTAGCTCAAGCATAAGGCAGAACATTGAAGGTACTAAAGCGGCATCATATTAACGTCGCGCGTTGTTGCCCGGATCGAGTCAAATAAGCAAACGCAGCAGGCTTTGTTTCCAGTTTGTAACATATGCATCAAAGGAGTTCTCTTGCATAGTTCTGTCTAAATTGGGAGTATGGTAAAAACACGTGGCTACAATTTGACTTTGCACTTTCATGGCGGACCTGAAAATAAAATGATATATTCAATTCCTGGGATGGAAATAAGACTCCCATTGCAAAGCAGTGATCTGTTCCTGGTTTTGCTGTGTTTTTAATAACACACCCGAGTTGATAAACTTGGCATGTGTGAATCTGCTGTGTAACTCACCTGTACATTATGTCTCATTATATATTGTTTCTCCCCCCAACACCCACGACAATGGGATGAAAATTCTGCCTACAAGCAACGGTCAAAAAATGAAATATTTACTAAGGATGTTCTTTCACCTTTTAAAGGAGCTTCTATTGGGGTATGCTGCAGAAATGAACCTGTGTATTGCCACGTTTGCATTTTTACATGCCTGTCGACTCCTGTGTGCTGTAAGCCCACATGTGCAATTTTGCTTAGTATTTAATACACATTGAATAAGAATGCGGCAACAAGTTCATTGGTGCAACAATACCCTATGGTAGTTCTTCCACAGTAAATGTTTCATTTTTGGAGGTCACCTGTTTGCAAAATCTCCATCTTCTAGACTCTTGACTATTGAAGTCTTCACACTGCTGGCTTGGGGTGTGGGATGAGCTGTGTAGTGATGGCGTTTGAGCTGAGCTTGTATGACGACTGGCTTAGCTCTTTGTGTGAGCGAATCTCTTCAGTGTAAGGCTGAAAGGTCATTGACTACTGCCTGAATGGGATTGGCTGAATACAGGCTTCAGGGGCTGATTGGTCGGACTGTATTTTATTTTATTTTTTTATTTTTTCCATGGCAAACAAATGCTTATGTCACAGTCTAAAAATATGTATTTCAAGATATTTCACAATTAAACCTAATGCTTACAAAAGTAGAAAAAATACAACAAATGATCCTAAATCTTTAAATGCTCACCTGAAAAATAATAAATGCTAAATTGTAGAATGTTTTTTTTTTTTTTTATCTTTAAAGACATTCTGTTTTCACCATCAGGGAATTATCAAACCAAAAAAAACCCCAAAAAAACCCAACATAATTAAATGTAAAAATAACAACAGACGTGTGAAATGTTCCCTTCTCTTTCTAGACAGTGATCTATAGCAGAAATATTTCTGATCCTTGATGCAGCGGGACCTGGTGTTGTTTTTGTTGAAGTCATTTTGCAGCTGTATGCAGTGTGTGTTTTCAATCACTTGCCAGAAGCTAACTAAACCAGCTGCCAGGTTCCTAACTGCAGTGTAACAGGTAGTGCGTCAAGAAGACAAACATTTGCTATATTTATTTTTAAGTGATAAAAATAAATGATATTTATATTATATATTTACACTATTTTTTCCGAAATGGGAATATCCCTGGGGAACTACATATTATGCGGCAATGGGTGAATTTCACAGAATCCGTAAATCCGTGATAACCCTGGAAAAAAAAGCACAGCCTTAATGATTGGACGCTGTGTTGGCAAGGCAGGTCATTGTAACAGGTCTGTTTCAAAGGCAGTATGAAATATGACAGATGCAATATGACTGCTTAAACAGGATGTGTTACCAGTTTCAGGACAGCTAATTCATTATTTCTCAGAACAACAACCCCTGACAGTACTACCTGCTTCTCAGTACAGTATGACTTGTTATCCAACTCAGATGTCTGTGTTATCTGTTTTTGAAAAACAGCACAGAACAGGCGGCCTGACAGGAAACAGATTGAGCAAGTCATTGTCCTCTATCTGTGAACAGCTGTATTTAACACCCTACCACTATCCAGTCATTTTCCATGCATCCCTGAATGTGTTTGAGTAGTGAAAATGTCAATTCCATGGTGGTCTATGATACCTGCATTGCCGGGATCTCTCTTCAGTGTACAGTCAGTTACAGTAGGTAACAGCACAGCTATTCATGTTTAAATTGCTGATCAGGGAGGCATGGGGATAATCTGGCAGGTAACTGATCTGGCAGGTATTTGATATTTGAATGCTCGGAGGCTGTGTGAGTCATATTTTACATTGGCACAGGGCTGAAATCCTACAGAACGGCACATCAAAAGCACACAGCTGTTGATTATCTCTGAGCTGTAATGATACAGTATCCTAATCTTTATGTTAATTGCATGCTCAAAGTTTATTAAAATAAAAAGGAAAGTTCTCATTCCTGGTTAAGGGTGACAGTGTTAGGGATACTGTATTGCTGGTTAGTTGGTTGTTCCTCAACAAAGTGTTACTTTGAATGTCTTTTTATGGCATCTTGTGTACTGTAGCTGCTCTTATTCCATAAACAGCGCTCTATCAATGTCAGGACACAGAATTCTTTGTTTATTATTCACTTGGCAGTATCCAAACTAAAGATGAATGTTAATAACAGTGTTGCTCCATCAGTACGGTATCCAAAACCACATTCCTCCTTCATTAGCTGTGGCTACACCACATTCCTCCTTCATTAACTGGCAATGCGGCACTGCAGCACTGTCTGTTATTAAATGGGGGGAAATCTCTCTTCTATTTTAAACCTAAACAAAGTGACAAGGAGCATTTCTCTGGAAAGCATTTGTATTCCAGCAACACAACCTGAAGAGTAGAATCCAGTAACCCTGCTGCAGGCTTTTCAGGACTAACTGTAATTAGCATGCCTGCTAATCAAAAGGAAACTCCTCGCTTCCAGTAACAGCGCTAATTACCTCAAGCTACTGGTAATGGCCGGGGAAGCTCTGGCTAATTGTTAGCTTTTTAAACTCCCAGAAATGCTTTTAACAGTAAATTAGTTCTTTCTTTCTCTCTACGTCGTGGAATTAACAAATACAGAACTGTGTGTCTGGTAAGAAGAAGAAGGAAAAAGAGAAGTGGAGAGAAGCAGGTCCTTTAATCATGGGGGAGGTGTGTAGGTGTCTGTCTGTGTAGGACTGAGACACACACACACACACACACACACACACACACACATATATATATATATATATATATATATATATATATATATATATATATATATATATATATATATAATATTATAATTTAGGTTTTGTTTAACATCATGTAATCAAAGAATCTGCAGAATTATATTGCAAATGTCTACCAGAAGCCATAATAGTAGTACAGTATTTCATGTTAGATTTCGAAATTTCACATTTTTCAAATTATCGGGTTTTGCGTTAAGTAGATGGTAAACTGCAATGCAGTATGCAATTCAATACGTTGGCATAACGTTGTTCAGCAGGGTTCATTCGACTTTGTGAAGCACAATGAGTTAATTCTGCAAAACATTTGGCCGTAGCTGTACAATGTGTACATTCTCCTGTTCCAACATTAAACAGATTCCTGGAATATTTTAAGCAAATATGACCCTAGTATGCCATGGATTTAAGTAATGGTGTGTAATATATTGCAGCGTTTTAACATACACTGCATTTGACATTTTCATCCCTTTTGTGAGCCGTGGTTTTTGGTTGCAAACAATTAGGAATCAGCAAATCATCCAGGCTTGAGCTTCAATGAAATGCCATCTCTCTGTTTTGAAGTGTCCTGCAGAACTTTTAAACACTCCATTGGGCTGCGTCTTGTAACTTGACGAACGTTTCAACTGGAAGTCGTCTTCTCAGGGCATTTTGTATAAACTTCTTTTGAAGGGTTTTTGTTGGTTGGTTTGTTTAAAATCAGTGGTTCGAAGCCATTTCAAAACAGTCTCCTTTTGTGCTGGAGGTATATCCCCGTCGTTGTGTGTGCAGTTTGCTTTGATTTGGTAGTCAATAAGATTAGCGCATGACGACCCTCAGAGCACCTATCGATCACCAGGATCAGTGGCTTGTCCTTTATTGTTTCCATCACAACTGGGTGCTGTGGCTGGGGTTTGTGCATGATATTTGTATGGGCCTATTCACTCGGGATACAAGGTGTCACAAGATGTCAAAGGACAGTTGATTTAAGGTGGTAGAGTAGCCAGATTATGATTGAGGGTGCATCTATTGCAATTCAGTGTTAAAGTTACTCTCCTAGCAGAGTCTAGAGAACAAAGACTTAGCAGACAATTTACCTAATCAAATCCATCACAATTGTTGCTGCCCTCCTGTGGAAAGTTTGGATACTCCTTTAGAGCTGAAAACACAAGCTCTGCTTTTATGTGTCATTAGCTTCTATTAGCTAAAAACCGTTAGTAGTTCTATTCTGTACCGTATCAGTTTCTGATTTGGGACGAATGTTAACCCATTGAACCTCGATTAATACACAAGTGAAAAGACATTACTGCTTGAAAGATGGTCATGTTTGTAAAAATGACCTAAAACATAAATAATGATGAATACGGTTTGAGCCTGAGCTCTAGCAAGATAAGGAAGATGGGCTGCCTGCTGAGTTAAACCAATAAGCCTGTAGACTCCTTTAGATATTAACGGAGTGCAGTTTGATTTTTTAGTTAACGGCTGTGGTCTTGTTTTAAAGCAGTGATAGATTTAGGGCTCCTATTAAAAGGACGTGATTGAGTGGAGAATGAATGAGTTCTTTATGGTTCTCCCTCGGGGTCAGATCGACACAGACGCAGTGTTTCAGCCTCCTCCCATTCCTCTCTGCTCCTCTCTGCTGAGACTGTGTCCTGGGATTTGATTAAGACGTTATTCCTGAGCCTGCTCTATACAAGTGAAAAGTAAACCCTTTGTTTAGTTGTTCTGAGGCCCCATACAGTAATGAACCCAATAACCCCCACAAACAGCTGCTGTAAGGGATGGAATCAGAAATAGAAATCTTGTGTTCCAGTTTGAAACTCCTTGCTGGCCTGCGTTTGAGTACAAATTGTTTTGTTTTGTGAATTGCCTCAGGTGATTCCTCCAGAAGGCCAGGCTGGTTATCTGGCTGTCAGTGCTCAACGATCACTGTTACTGTACGTGAGGACTTGAGGATTGACAGATCTGTGTTGACCAGACATAAAGTGCCTCATTATTTTTCAGGATCTCTAATCAATTAGAACTGGGGTGTATGGCACAGTATTTTTGGTGGCTGAGGCACGACTAGCTTTTGTCTGGCCAATAAATGATTTAAACTTTTAAAATGACTGTTCCGATATTTGTATTTCCATGCCTATGTCGCATTTTCATACGAAGAGAACAGAAGTTCCGAGATGATGAAACGTGGAATCGAGGTATAAGGTGATGTGTCTGTCTGTCTGTCTGTCACTTATCTATATCCAAGTAATTAACACTGGGGAGAAATGAAGGAACCTGTCCGTCTGTTTGTCTGTCGACTGACTGTATTACATTTTTAAATGCAGTGGATCTACATTTTTTTTTATTTTTGAGTGCATGTAGAATAAACTTAAACTTCCATGCTCTGCACTGTTCAGTTGTTCAGCGCTGCTGTAGAGCCTCATTGCACTGGGAGATCCCTACTGCCTGCAGATCCGTAACGAAGACTCTGAACGCTCAGCGATGCAGCATCCACTCAGCTGGGGGAGCCTCTTTTCTCACTGCTGCCTTGCACAAGAGGCTGTCGAGTGACAGAGAGACGGACTCAGATTGGTAGAACTAAGGGGTGGGGGTGGAGGTGGTCTGGATGACGTGGGTTGATGCTGAGAAGGGGTGGAGGTGGTCTGGATGACGTGGGCTGATGCTGAGAAGGGGTGGGGGTGGAGGTGGTGTGGATGACGTGGGCTGATGCTGAGAAGTGCGTTAAAATCTCTGTGTAATAAATATCTGGTTGATCTTTCTGATTCTGCAGAGTGGCGGATCATTCTAGGGGAGACATTAAACATTCACAGGCCATGTTGCTATCGGGGTTTTGTGTGCTTGATTCCCGAGGAGTGAGAGTGCATTACTCTGGGGTCTGGAGAGCCGCGTTACTGGCGTGCTTAAAGGATTCAGCGCACACGCTCCCCTTTCCTTCTGGGCCTCACTGTTTGCATAATAGCTCAGATTAAATCTACAATTATGAAGAGTGTATTAAGTGCATACCTGAAATACTAAATCATTCATGTCGAAGGACTGGAGATTATTATTTTGTAATGACCACAAAGGCAACGTTTCGAGGACCACTCGTCAAGTGCACAGTAAACATAGTGGATTGGTGATCTCTTTAGTTTTGGGCTTGGATTACTAGCGTTGCTATAGTTTACTGTCTGGGGGGAGTAGATCACAGTTGGGGGGGGGGGGTTTATATAACTATTCATCATGTATCAGTGAATCGTAATACTTTCTTACATAGTATATGGTATTGTAACAGAGGTACTGTGTGTATATTTTATGTGTCGAGATACAAGGCCAAAAGCACAACACAGCTCATCACAGCTTTATTTCTCTCTCTCTCCCCCCCCCCCCTCTCTTTGGTGTCAGGAGGCTGTTTCGGGGGTGGTGGTGGTGATGAGTAAAGACTCTGTTCAGCACCAGGGCCTCTCCCTCACCATGGAGGGAACTGTGAACCTGCAGCTCAGCTCCAAGAGCGTTGGCGTGTTTGAGGCCTTCTACAACTCCGTCAAGGTGAGCAACCCCTTTACAAACTCACCGGCTGAGTTAGTAAAGGAAGGGAGCAGAAGAACATTACAATACGTTACATACAAGCAAGTATACATCTCTGCTTGTTGTAAAAAAGCAAAGTCATTAATTGTGCCATTCGGCCCATCACTGCTGACTGGTTCCTAGTAGCTCAGTGATCTCAGATCTATGTCTAGTTGATTCTCAGATGATCCCAGTGACTCGGCTACAAGCTTGGTAACCTAGTCCATGTACTCTCCTCTCTGTACAATGTGTTGACAGGTTTAAACATAGGGATGGAAAATAAGACTCCTATTTTATAAAGTTTCATGCAATCCAGGTTTTACTATGAGCTTGATTAGCCACAGTGTGTAGATAAGCTCTGGTGTGTCTTATTAAACTCATAGTAAAACCAGAAATGGATCAAACTCTTCTGCCATGGGAGTCTTATTTCCATCCCTGAAACATTTTTAAAACTTCTATTAAGTCTTTCCTAACTCCATCCTTCTGTGACAGTGAATCAGATCCATTGTGGACATTATTTGAGTGCTGTGGCTCTTTTTTTTCTGTTCCAGCCCATTACGCTCATCAGCAGTAACATAGAGGTGGTGAAACCAGGAAAGTTCCCCGGAGGCAAGACGGAAATTCCCTTCGAGTTCCCGCTGCACGTGAAGGGGAGCAAAGTGCTCTACGAGACGTACCACGGCGTGTTCGTGAATATTCAGGTAAGGCCCTGCCCTTCCTCGCTGTCAGGAATATTCACATGCTCTCTGTCTTGCGCTTGCCACTGCTTGTACGCAGTTTTACGACTAAAATGACAAGGTCGTTCAGCCACTCGCCCAGACGAGCACAGCTGACTGTCACGTGACTGAGCCAGGGCTCAAACATCTATTCATCGTCAGTGTCTTGTGTTCCCTGCGCCTCCTCTCCAAGCACAGAGCTACACTGACTCCTAGTGGTGAGACGATGCCTAAGAGGAAGGTGTGAAGCGCCACACCTAGAGTAGACCAATGTTTCTCCCCAGCAGCATTGACTGAAAGACAGTCGGCACTGTCCGTTTTGAATTTCTCTACTGATGGTAAAGTATTCTGTAGAAATACATTTTAAAAAGGCACTGACCTTCTCCGGCGTTATCTGAGTTAAATATAAATTGACTTCCTAGTCCAGAAGCCAATAACACCCATTAGTGCCCATGAGAGCCTATCCGAACCGGCCCACTAGCTGAGGGGTTACAGTAACAGCTACCTCTTGTCACTTATACCTACAACTCCTAGACTGGCTTAGGCAGAAACATGGTCCTCTAGACTGGGGGTTCTAAAGCACACCAGTGTGTTTGCTTCTTCTTTAACCCTTTCAGTCCTGAATTCTTTTTTGTCCAGCGGAAGAATACACTCCTTTATGGAGTATAAATGGAGACCTGTGAGGTTCCAACGTGATTTCCAACAGCATATGTTAACATACAGTGCTAAGATAAGGACTGAAAGAGAAGAATATGCTGCTTTGTCATGTTATTATTGGTAAAAGCACCAAAGTTAGTTAAGAGTGACATACTGTAAAGAGGAGCGTTTTTTAGCACATAAAGGGTTAAACGTGTCAGTTTATTTAATTAGCCATTTTGCATGTAGCTGCCTTTGCAGTGGTAACATCATCCCCCAAGCGAAACCAATTTAGTGAAATAAGAACCGCGCTTTGTTTTGAAATGGAAACTAGCATAACCTGGCAGCGACACTGGCGTCCTGCTCGTGTCAGATTATGCTTGTTCTTCTCCAGGCAGGAGCCGTGCTGCATGAGTAGCAGTGGCAGTGACGGCAACGGCAGCATCGCCTGATAAACCTCATGTGCTGACCTTTTTTTTTTTTTTTTCCATCTTTTATTATTTTGGATTCGACATCATTAATATTGCCCACCGGCAAACTGGGCATTCCGCCTGCACCAACAGAAGCGTCTGTCACAAAGCGTCTGTTTAATTGCCGTTTCCATGGAGCCGACAAACGGAAGCATGAGGTCATATTTTTTTTCCCTCGTTGTTCTTGTTATTTAATAAAATATAAGTGGGTGGCAATAGGCTTTGTACCTTTTTAAATACTAACCTCTTTTAAAAAGCGTTGAAATGCTCTTTTGTGAAATGTTCAGCTTTCTGTGTTTTGACCGTGTCTGAATTCTGTTGAGAGGAATGATTATTTGTGGGGAAACTAAATGTGTGCAGATCTGCAGCGTGGGGTATCTCAAGGAAACACTGAACGGTATTTGAAGCCAGCCCTTGTGAAATAATGTCACTGTTCTTTGAGCTCTGTGGAAGTCTGTAAGAGAGAGAAACTTCCTGACACAGGGACTCCTTCAAGCATTCCTCCCATTCCTGAGGTTCAAGGAAATGAGCAGAAACCTCTCGTGTGGTTAGAAACTCGAACTCAGCCCACGCTCCACACTCGCAGTACAGCAACACATAGAACATTTCCATGGCTAGTAGCTCACATGCTGATCAAAACAGCTTCTTCAGTGGAGCAGTTTGCTGTGTTTGGATGTGCAAGCAAGCCATGAGGAATATACTCAATTGATCTGATGTCAGCAGATCTAAATGTGACCACTGCTTAAATAATTAATATAACTGTGACATCATCCACAGAATTCTTGAAAAATAACAAGTTTACTGCACTGTGTTTTTTCTACACAGCTCAAGAAGTATTATACAGATACAGTATGTGTGCTTCGTTCTGACTGCTAACCCTAACCCTCTGTGCTGTACAGTTGGTTTCTCAGCTGTTATGCAATGAAGCTTGTGACTGTAATGCAGTCTTGTGCGCCTCCCTCCCTCTCTCTGCTGGCTCTCGGAGCCCCATGGAAACAGCAGCTCTCTGGCTCAGCCTGGCTTGTGTGTGTGTAGGTGGTCTGGTGGGTGTTGAAAGACTGTGTTAGAACACAGCGAACTCATTGAAAGCTCTAGTAGTAATTCTAGACTAAATAACAGCGTGTATCTCTCTCCCTCCGCACACCACCCCCTCACAACCAGCGCTTTCAGACTGGCAGCTCGACCACAGGCCTGCCAAGTGCAAACCTAGCGCCCTACTCGTGAGACCCCGGAGATCAGGACACGAGGAGGAGGGGGGATGCTCTGTGGGCCATTGTATTTATTGTACTAGCTGGTGTTCTCACACAGGAGGGTGGTCAGACCCTGTAGCAGTGCTCTCTCATGCACTACTGTTGTTGTTTTGAGGGGAGTCATTTACCTTGTTTAGAGTTCTTTCAGGCCCTAATATAGCGGAAAATATGAAGCCTCCCATCCAGGAGTGCTGTCCCTTCCAGCACACAGGATCACCCTCCCACCTATCCTGTCCTTCTTCAATACAGAAAACAAATGAGTGAATACATACAGGAGTGAGGGACAGCAGCAGTACTGAGGTGGAACCGGGCAGCCTGTTTCCTTTCTGAGGGTAGTGAGTCCATGGCAGAGCTGGGATTCGAACCCTGCCCCTCCTGGCTCTTGTTTAACCAGGGTCTGCTGTGTTTGTTGTCCTGCAGTACACCCTGCGATGTGATATGAAGAGATCCCTGCTGGCCAAGGACCTGAGCAAGACCTGCGAGTTCATGGTGCACTCCCTGGTAAGAGAGCCCTAATCCACACTGACAACCTTGCAAAGGTCAGTACGCTGGGCACGGGGTCAACTGACATTGCCTTGAAATGCCCTGCAAGGGGGATGTAGTGGAGGCAGCTGCACGTACGTATAACACACACTACACATTCTTGCATGGATCTGGAGAACTGCTAATCCCATTGTCCTGAAAATTGGTATTAACATTAGCTTACATTACTGAGAATATCAGATTGTGGCTGTCTGTAAAGCTGTGGCCAAAAGTTTTAAAATTTTAGGATTGAGACCTAATTACAAAAAAATATATATATATGAACATAATTTAGCTATTTTATTTAACATCATGTAATCAGAGAAACTACAAAATTATATTGCAAAAGTCTACCAGAAGCCACAATAGTAGTACAGCGTTTCATGTTAGATTTTCAAAATGTCACATTTTTCAATTTGTCAGTCTTTCGTTAAGTATCTGGAAAACTACAAAGCGGTATGTAATTCAATATATGAATGTAATATTATTCAGCAGGTTTCATTTGACTTTGAGGCAAAATGAATTTATTCTATAGGGTGATACAACACTTCTGGCCAGAGCTGTATGCCACACTTACATGCAAATACCGGAGAACTACTGATCAAATTGTCATGAAACTTGTTATTACCATTATTGAACAGCTGTTATTGAGAGTATCAGATTCTGGGGACTTGCGTAGAGTTTCTTTGTCTGTTCTCTGGAGAACTGCTTATTACACTTAGATTGCCCATTTCACTGCTATTTCATATTCTATACTGTATAGGTCCAGAGCTTTATTACAGTCAAACCTGTGTTGAATTTCCATGTATGTGTGCATGTAAAATCTGCAAGCCAAGTAACAGTCCTTCATCGCTGGTACCCTCCCTAAGACTCCCCTAGCCTATATAGTCTTAGACTTGCACACTTCATATAACAACTGTTGTAAAACAGAGTAACCTGCTACCAGAGCCCAAGGTGTGTAGCTCATTGGCTCATAGTTTATGGGGAAACAGGCGTCTTGTGCAGTGCTGAAGGTTTGTGATTTGCACCACTGTCGAAAATCTTTTGCTTCTCACACTGCATGCACACATCTGAGGAGAGTTGTGCTTTTTCGCTGGTGGTTTTCTGGAAGTGTGTCCTTCTGCAGGGTATTTTTTTGTTGAATTACCGCACATCCACCTACTGTCCTGCCCCTTGTGAAGTCCCTAAAGTCCTGGTTTGCTGTAATTGTATCAGAATTGAGGCATGCAACTCTCACACAGCTTATATGTGTCTTGTGGATCACATGAAGTGTTGTATAACTGCGTCAATTTGCACACGTTTCATGTACTTAACAGCACACCGTCTCCATTCTGATTCTGTTCTAATCTGTGTTTTATAATCTCCAGCCACAAAAGGGGAAGCTGGCGCCCAGTCCAGTGGAGTTCTCCATCACTCCAGACACCCTGCAGAACGTGCGAGAGGTGGGTCTGCCAACAGAATCACTCAGAACAGAGCAATACCAGAGTCCCAATCCTGGATCCTGCGAAGCATGTACGACACAGTGCGGTGCTTGCTAGTGGTTATCCTGGCAGAACTTGCAGTATTGCGCAATTAATCAAACATGCCGTTTAAACATGTGCAGAGGTGGCTTCCTTTATAGCAGTCTGCTTCCTGGAGCTAATTCAGGAAAGGCTGTTTGAAAAAGAACCATTGGGGGAGGCTGTTGCACGCAACCCAAACTAGCTGTTGTCTAGGAGTCAGGAAGAACGCCTTGACGAGTGTCTAAATGGTGTAGTTTATGTTTAGTGCTAAGGTGCTCTCCGGATGGATCATTATTAGTTGAAAAGTGCAGTTGTGAATTGGTTTGCTGCTCACAGCCCCTGCTGAGCACCTGTAGCGCTGGCTGTGCAGGAGAGCTGCAGACTCTGACATGCTTTACAGTGCGGGCTGTGTCCCCTGCGGCTAGCCGAGAGTGAGTGACAGCCTTGTGGAGAAGATGAGCTCTGCTTTTGGGGTGCAGGTTCCTGTCTGAATTAAACCCTCGCTGGGAGAGTCACCAGCTTGCTGCTGCTTCAGTCTTGTTTTCCAAGTGTTTTGTGTGAAAACATGCCTCACCATGTAACTGGTGATTTGTGGCCATCCTCTGGCAGCCCAAAAACCCCACAATGATGAGCATACATTAAATAAGCCATTGTATTTTAGTTTTTTTTTTACATTTGATTGTTCCACTCCTTCTCTTTTAGAGGAGCTCCCTACCGAAGTTTCTCATTCGGGGTCACCTTCACGCGACCACCTGTATCCTCAGCCAGCCCCTGAGTGGAGAGCTGGTGGTGGAGAGCTCAGAAGTGCCGATCAAGAGCATCGAGCTGCAGCTGGTTCGAGTGGAGACCTGCGGTCAGTGGGATTTGCTCTCAAGAAGATTTCTGCTTCAGATTTCGCAAGGACAATTGAGTCTGATTTTTTTTAATTCTGGTTTGGTATTTCATTAATAGACGTTAAAAACAAAAGAAGCAAACAAAAAATCGATCTTGGTATTTAATAGAAAAGACCTATACCACATGTTTCTTTTAATAGATAATAATGCGTTTGTACTCTAATACAGTAAAGAACTCCTGGATGCTATCATTGATGCACTGTGCATTAATTGGCTTGGTAACAATGATCTGTAGCAGTTGCTACCTGGCACTGTCAGGTGTGTAACGGTTGCACTGTGATGTTTCATTCAGGGTGCGCGGAGGGCTATGCCAGAGACGCCACTGAGATTCAGAATATCCAGATAGCGGAGGGCGATGTTTGTCATGGCTTTCCTATCCCCATATACATGGTCTTTCCAAGGCTGTTCACCTGCCCGACCCTGGAAACCACCAACTTCAAAGTCGGTAAGGGAATGGAGACATACTTTTCTTTTTGCTGCCTCTAAGCTGACGCCACAATAACACATGTATTTTGGCTTGCATATTAACGGATCATACAGTAATTGTTTAGTTTTATTAATTGTTGTGCTGTAATTCATGTTTAAAAGCAGTTGTCATCGGTTTCTAGTAATTGTAGCTTTCAAGGTTTGTTACAAAATAAACATGCTTCTGTATGGGGAAAAAAACAAGCAAGTAGATTTGCTTGATTTTTCTTTTCATTGGGGGATATGAAGATTCCTGTTTGTAAAAAATAAAACCTGTTAACTGTATTACTTCCTGGGTCAGACTCCCAGAAAGAGGAAGTATGAACATTTTGGAAGCAACATTGTGGTGCTTGAGATTTTATTTTTACTTCATGGGTCTGACAAACCCACATGGTCTACCAGAATGAGGCCCCTTTTTCACAGGAAGTGATATGGTGCCAGGAAGATGAAGTACAAACATTCTGAAGCTGCATTGCAGCTCTTCAGGAATCTCTGTATCCCCAATTTAAAAGAAAACATTCATGCAATGGGGACCAATGAATGTTGTTTGTAGAAGAAATTGCTATTACTGATTTGGTTATCTGTACTTTGTCTTTCTTGTTTTTCTCCCTCCCCTAGAGTTTGAAGTGAATGTTGTGATTGTTCTTCACGATGACCATCTTATTACAGAGAACTTCCCCCTTAAATTGTGCAGAGTCTGAGATTTGGTGGAAGAATAAGGAAGTCTTCAGACAATATTATGCAGCCATGCAGGAAAAAGAACGTTGAGAAAAGCAGATGAAACATCTTTTGTAAAGTTTTAAGACGACCAGCTTGAGCGAAGGACGATCAACCCTGCTATGGATAATGCACAGAAAATAAAACGCCCCAGAGCACTGCAGAATCATCTGGACCGAAGTAGCAGCCGGACCATCACTTTGACTGTTTTTGGAGCCTTGCTGATTGAAGATATTTACTTAGTATTGCCAGATGTGAAAGGTTAATGCTGTACCCTTTAAATGTATGTACATTGTGAGGCTAACAGTATTAGCAGTGAATAAACCTGACACGTCAGCACTCATACTTGTTCTAACCCCCCATTTACTAATTGTGGAGATACCGAAAGCTAGATTGATTGTTTAAATAGCCAATATAAAAATAACACTGCAAGACATACTTCATACTCTAGTTTTGAGAAGTCTGCTTTCCATGAACACGCTGCTGCATTGCTCTTGAGGCATGGTAACTTGGGCTGGCTTTGCCAACCTCCAGAACCCCCACTGCTTTTGGGATATCACTATCCTTGTTCAAACTGGCTTTGAGAAGGGATTTGCAGAGGGAAAGTGTTAATTAAGACTGCTGGCAGTTTTGAAGAGTTACAACACCTTTTTATGAATTAATGAGCAACATAAGAAATTGCGCTAAAAACTGACTTATTAATTTGAATTAAATGCAATTAACACCTTTAATAGTAAACACCAAAACAACCTGCTAGTCAAATCCTAATCACATTACCCAGTCAAGAGTGTTTTAAAGAAGCTGTATGCAAAGTACTTTTTTTAATAATAAAAAAAAAGTAAAGACAGCATGTTACAACTAAAATATGCAATCTAATACAACACAATCCAAGGGTCTGTATTGAATCATAGCATTTTAAAATAACTCATTATTAATGAGGCTCTCGCACTTAATGCTGATAAGATTTAATTCCATTTATTGTTTTAAAACCAGGTTATAACCCTTTACAAGCAAGGCTGGTAAAATGGGGGCTGTGATTTTCTGTAATTGATTTATCTACACACTGGTTACTTCAGTAGACTTTCCCTTGTCTGCATGGGACCTCCTGCCTATTTAAATTAGGTTATCCTGCTGAATACCATCCCTCTTGCACCTAAACGTGGTTGCTGATCAAGTCCACCCCACATGGTGATTGACTGGACAGGGACCGTTATTAAAACAGTTCCTGCAAACAAGAGGCTTCAGTAATCTTTCTTATCCAGAATCGCTGGATCTGAATCCAACTGTGTAGCTGTGGGATGAACTTGAACATGGCATTGCTTCAGGCTGTCACTAGCAAGAGGCTGGCCAACCCAATAAAAATGAACAGAGAGTGTACAACATTGCAATAGAAAGCTGACACTGCAGCTGTATTAATATTTTTTTTTACAAAACATTTTTTTAAAGGTTAATTTATAAGTGAGGAGAAAGGCTGGCATTTGTGTGTGTGGCTTTTCAAAGAGCTTCACTGTGTAGAGCTGGAGTGAGGATACTGAGTCACGCATCACTCCTCAATACCACTCTGCAGGAAGCAGCTTGAGGAGTATTACAAACAATAAACAAAACAGCTAAACAAACATAACAACAGACAAAGTGCAGTGTTCATGCAAAATTAGCTTTAATGTGATTAACAAATAGAAATAAGGTGATAGGTAGAAAAAAAGAAAACCTCTAACTAACAATAAATGATCCAGAAATTAAGTGTTGCCCAAAGAAAATGTATGGAAAAAAAATAAGAGGCTTTATTCTGTTAATCCCCCTTTAATGATGGGAACCATCATCACAATCACAATCTTCCCTTCACTCAATTCAACCATTTTACATTAGAAGAAATCAGTTGCACATCAACAAAACCAAAGTATTTTGCTAAATGTATAACAGTTGCAGTTAATAGCCACTGCCTGCAAAAATCACTTGAATTTTAAGGCAAAGCTTCCTGCGTTTCATACAGAAATCAATTCACATCATGAAGGTAAAATGTTTCTCAAACATGTGAAGGATTTCTAACTAGCAATGATTGGAACTTTACATTTAAATTTGTGTTTGGGGGATAAAACAACACTTGATCACTGGAGGTTAATATAAAATAGTTATACCAGTCATCCTGCACCAAAAGCATTAAAAATAAACAGACCAAAACTAAGGAAAAAAAAAAATCAGAGTTTCCAGTAGGATCCACCCATCTGATCACACCAGACTCTCCCAATTGTGCGATTATTCACTTGTTAGCCAACAGGTATCCAGTGTTGAACAGTAGATCACAAAACCTGTCAGGTCCTGCTTGCATCATTACACAAAGCAGCAGGCCTGAAAACCTTTTTCTACTGAACCCTGAGCCCTATTCACAAAAGCTTTTTAGTAATAGTAATAATAGAAGTATGATTGAAGTTTTATATAGGCTGCTGTCTAGTGTTTTTGAACTTTATTTAAAAACAGGCTTTAGAAAACAGAATTTGAATCACTATGGAGGCAAATAAAAATAGGTGAACACTGACAAATTAACCACAGGCTTAATTTCAGAATTAAAAGTAAAAAGATACAATAACGTTAATTGGTTGCATAAATTCTAGTTCACATATAAAAACTATTCCTCTTGAAATGAAGTTCAATACTGCCACAACGTTTCAAGGGACAGCTGCAGTACAGCAGCTCAACGATTGTTGCCCAAAATACTGTTTTTCCCCGTTCCTTGTGATGCTAATAAACTGCAACACCCTTGCTTCAAACTGACCACCACCATCAGTGATAACAGGCTTTAGGTTATAAAAGCTGAAATTTAAAAAATCACCCGAATGAGTATATTTCCTTCCCCCATTAAGAATGCTGCTTCTCAGCGGGGAAACTCTTTCCACAGCTTCACGAGGAGGACGCGGAGACGTTGGCTAGTCGGCGTCTCCCAGGGAGGACGGGGAAGTCTTCTGGGAGGAGGGCGTGAACTCGGCAAGTAGGACAGGTGCTCTGCTCCTTCAGCCAGGCCTTGATACACTGCAGAGAAAGACAAGGGTAGCACTTGTGGGCTCCAGAGGATCATTTAGGACTGATCAGCAGGCTTGAACTTCAATACAGAAGTACTGCAGTTAATCCTTACCTCTCCATGAAAGCTGTGTCTGCACTCGAGAACGCAAAGGTCTTCCTGGGACATTTCTTCATGACAAATAATGCAGGGATCCTCAGCATACAACTGTGAAGACCAGGGGGCGGGGGTTAAGTACGGTCACCAAGAGGACATCTTTAGAATCGAGGTGTTGCAACAGCTGGATCATATTCTTGTCACAAATGCCCATGCAAAGCATTGTCAAATTCAGGCAAGCAGTTGTAAAGATATGGCCTTGTAAAGATCCAACCATCAGTGGCATTCATATCCCCTACCAAGGCCCACACCACAACATAACTTTTTGAAGTTTGTCATGAAAAAGTACCATCACCAACTGCCACAGCACGTGCAACATGCACATGGACTGTACATTACCAACTGCCACAGCATGTGCAACATGCACGTGGACTGTGAATCGTTAAAACCTAAAAGAAGTGGTACTCAAGACATATGTTTGGAAAGCTCAGCCATGCATTTCACTGTTGCCTTCCAATTATTCTGTATGGATTAGCTCATTACAACTGTCCATGCAAAGTGAAATCAAATGCTTGTGCAACCATATCTCACACAGAATGTAAACACAACCTAGGCCTGGCCCTGAAGAACATGCGCCCAGAATTGGATTCCAGGTTTAGTCAAAATTGGATGCCTTACTGGCCATATTCAGGAACACTGCAAGATCAAACATTATGAAAATAGTGCTTACTGCTTTGTTTTTCTGCCACTGCGACTTGCTGAGCGATGCCACAGGTCTCCACGCATGTGTAGGGGCCGGTGTGTTTGAGCCCCTGTTTGGAGCTGGAGAAGTACATTTGGAAGGAGGCTTTGTTGGTGTTGTGCGAGACACATTGTCATGTTGGATCTGTTCCTAAATACAAAATAGAAAATGAAGCTCAGTTATAAGAATCATGTCTGTGACATTCATACCCCTGTACGGTTTTTAAATTCATCATTAAACCCATCAGTAACAAGAAAAAAGTAGATTATGAGCTAAATCCATCAAGTTTCAATAAAACTGAATGTGACCTATAGCAATTGATCCATAACCATTTCCAGGTTAGCAGGCATAGTGATATTTCTCACGAGAATTCTTACTCGAGTGTTGTCTTGATGGTCCAAGATGCGTTGAGCCACCCTGTTGATGATTTCTTCGTAGGACAACGCATTAAGACTTCCTCCATTTCCAGTACGAATGTCCTTAATGAAAACTGTCAGGGTAGACCTACATTTAAAAGAAGGAATATTTTTTTATTTTGTACAAGAACTACCTTTAAAAGTTCTGGGACACCAAACGTGCTCCACTGTCTTCATTTCTTTTCTTTACCTGGTATAATGCGGAAACATGGCAATCAGTCTATCAATAATCTTCTCAAAAGTGTTCTTCTGCTGCTGTTGTGGAGCGGGTCTTGAACTCTCAACATCAGGCATTGCAGACGCCTGCTTTACTGGGGTACGCTCTTGCCGAGGCTTCCCTACCGTCACCTCGGAAGGGACAGGACTGGGACTGGCTCTGGGGCTGGGGCTGGCTCTGGGGCTGGCTCTTGAAGCTTGATTCTGCTCTCCCTGCTGCATGTTCCCAGAGTGCCGAACCAGGGATGACACATGCAGAACAGCCGGGTCATTAATAAAGGGCCTGTTGGACATTACCTGGAGTTGGGAGATACAAATGAATACATTTTTAATAGACAAAAAAAAAAAAAAAAAAAAAATCCTATTAGCAGCCCTATACTTTAAATGAGCAGGAATATAAAGCCCACCAAGCAGGCACAGTCTGCTCATTCACAGCTAGAAACCGTTTCATTACCAGGCATCCCTTAAGTCAAGCAGGGAACAGTTTTGATTATCTTGTAATGCAAATATTTACACACAGGGGTAAAATGGGTCCAGTTGTCTGCCTATTATGCTGCAGCATACGTCATTACTTTGTATGCTGCACCAATCGTCCTAACATTTAAAAAACTAGACTTGTTTTAAAAGGAGAAAAAATTTAAAATAACAAAACCACAGAGAGCACGGCTTCTAGATGTCAGGAGTCTGCAGACAGAAGCAGTTCATAAATGAAACTGCTCTGGCTGTGCCAACACTTACTACATGGTCTCCAGGACGAGGCATGCTGTTTGAGCCCGAGTTTAACTGTGAGGAGTCCAGCTGGTCTTGGGTTTGCGCTCTGCTTGGGGAGTAAATGACAGGCTGCATGGCTGGTGCAGAGCCTTGCCGAGGGGTAAAGAAAGGGGGGGGCGGCACTGCAAAGTTGGGGTGGAAAGGCACAGCTGATGCTAGAACATGTGGTGCAGGGAAAGGATAAAACGGCATCTGCAAGACAAAGGGATTAGATGGACCTGTCCATTACTTACCACAACTACTTGCTTTAAGAACAAAAACAAAAAAAAATAAACCCTTTTCAGCTTGAGAGGTGGGGAAATGGCACAAGACAGAAGCTAGGCCAACATGCAAACCCCAATTTGAATGCAAACGTTGTATTAACCGGGGATTCGTGTTTTTACGGACTCTTCTGGGGCATTGCTTATCTCTTTGCTAGTTCTGCCAAATGCTGGCTCCACTACAAATGACAGAATTTTCTTTTAAATGTCTCTTCATTTCAGAAGTCAATCTTACATTTTGTTCAATGACACTTGAACCAGACTAATACAAGCTACATCTGACAGTAGAGACTTAAGTTTCATATGAAAGGCTGGGGTTCACACATTCACCCTAACAAAGCTGAGGGAATCCCAGCAATGCACACATTATATCAACGTCTTACAACTGCAAAATATCAGTGGTTTTCCAGGTTGCTGGGATATTGCCTTCCTTCATGCCGATGAAAATAAATGTCAAGCATCGCAAACACCAATTCTAAGATGTGCATACAAAGCCACCAGAGGTCAGTGTGGTTGAAGGAATATCATCCATAACTATTAAACACACAAGAATCAAAAGGTTTGTCACTGAATATATGACATTTATTTCAGTGGTTTAATGTCCAAAATTAAACAAATTAACAATAAAACAAATATGTATCCCTCCCCTCCCAAATGACGTATTTCATGCAATTACAAAATATAACAGTCTGTGGTAACGCAAGTTCAGGAGCGCACATTACACTGTAGTTGCGTACTAAATGAAGGTACATGACTCCTACAACTACAAAGCCATTGTATTAATAAACATAGTAAGAGGAATTGCAATAGATTGCATTGTAAATAGCGATCGGTTTACTCCAATATACAAAGAGCAAAGCCAGTACTTACAGGTAGAGAAGGGATGGGAGGAAGTTTTGGAACACACACTGGTGCAATACTGCTTAGTTTGGAACCTTTTTTCACCATCTCAATTCTTTCCTCATACTGCGACTGTAAAAAAGAAATAAAAACACAGTGTCAAGATTCATACAGAGGAGCTGGAATTGAAAGACTGAAACTGACAGGGAAGATGCGTTTTGCAAGGATCTGGTTAGGATTGAAGAACTGCCTTTTCTTTTTCTGAGGAAATTGGCATTCAAACCAAATGCAACACACAAAGAAGTTATTGTTCAGTATACATGTGAAGCTGGCGAGGGCAAATAGCACAAGGTTGAAATGTATAGGACTTTAGACAAACTGCTGTACATCTCTCAAGTATCCAAATACTTGAGGTCATGTACATAGGGTTAATTAAACCATCCAGCCGTGGAATGGCGAAGCGGAATTAATTTACTCCTAAATAGGATTGGTAGTCCTGTGGTTAAAGAACAGGACTTGCTATCAGGAGATCCCTGGTTCAATCCCAGCTCAGCCACTGGCTCACTATGTGTGACCCTGGGTAAGTTACTGAACCTCCTTGTGCTCGGTCTTTCGGACGAGATGTAAAACAAACAAGGTCCTAAGTGACTCTGCAGCAGCCGTTGTCGATGCATCGTTCACCCCCTAGTCTCCAAGTCGCTTTCAATAAAAATGACTAGTTTTATATTATATATAAATTCTAAATGAACAAAATAAAAACTTACTTCTGCAGTTCTTATTTTCCTCTCTATGTCTGAGAGCAATGCTTGCCAGGCATCAATGGCAGGTAGAAACAAAGTTGGAGAGGAGGTTCTGCAAGAGGAAGCAAACTTAAATGTTAACACCAGTAATAGATATAACTGTATATTCTGGTTTGCAGACTTGATGTCTACAACCGTCGCTCTGTTCTTGGGGAAGGGTTCATATTGTACATTACAAGTTCCTAAAATAAAAAGTATTTACCCAGCTGCCAGTTGTTTCAGGTTCTTTATCATTACTTCTCCTTTCGAAGCAACTTTGTACAGTGAATTTAGGCTGCCACTGCGTTGATTCTCAAGCAAAGTGACCTAAACCAGAGAAAGAAATGGTGTTAGAACATCCTGTTACAGAATAGTCATTTTACAGTGATTTCACCTTCTCATATTTTGAGAAATAAGCCAAACATGACACCAAACTACACGCGTGTTTGGGATTCAATTATACGAAATAAACATGACTTAAAATTAAAATGTGTTCATAGCACCAGGAGAAGCATTGCATTGCTTTTTGAATACCCTACCTCTGCTGCCCTTGCTCTTTCAACAGTCTCTTTGATTGACTCTTCTTTCTGCGCAAGCAGTTCCTCCAACTTCATCTTCTCAGCTGCTGATTGGTTGCTGTGAATACAAATTATTTGATTAGTTCTCCATTTTTAAAACTGTTTCATATTTTATAAAAATAGGGAAAGTTTCAAAAGTCCAATGAAAGAGATCACTAGGAGTACATGACGCAAGACCAGGCATGGCATGAAAAAGGCATGGCATGAAAGCTCCTGGAGACTTGCCTTAATTCAAGGAACTTATTAAAGTGCTTCTCATATTCCTGCTTCTTTTCTTCAATGTTTCTCAAGGACCTAAAGAAGAGAACATCAGGCAATTGACATACTTTTACTATACCATATATATAATTACTACAGTGTACGTTTGTCTGTAACAACCCAACTCTCACTTGGTTTCATTTGGAAAGCAATAGGAACCAAATGTCTAACCAACCCTGACTGTTTCACAAAGTTCCTATAATGGATTGATTTGGACAGAGGACAGGACTGACTTGATACTCCATGACTCGGACTTAGCAGTCAAAGGTTTTCCATCAATCCTTACATGTGGTCTAGTTTACCCGAGTGACCTGCAAGAACCTCTTGGTTTGTGAAAAACGGACAACGAAGCACACAAAGCTTAAATTTTAGAATACGTTGCCACATGCTTTGTGTGGCTGCCGGTAAAAATACATCTATTAACTAAATAACTGAGAAAGTGGCAAGGTTTGTTTTTAATACAATATTAGTTTGACGTCAGTTATTATTAGTGTTCCAATGGATGTAACAAGAACAAAGGCAACTCTTCGATTAAGCAGCTTTTGTAAAACAGATGAACAGTTTATGGTACTTACGTCTCACTGGCTTCATTGAGAGATTTGATTTTATTCTTGAGTGTTTTAAATGACTCCTGGTGTTCTCGCTTTTCCTGTTGGGCCTTCTTCACATCACTTTCTAGTTTCTGCCGAAACAAGTTCAGTTCTGTTTTTGTTATCTGTGTGGGGAAGAAATGCAACAGTACTAAATTTAGCATTGACACCACTTTCAAAGTGCACACTTCTGTATGAAGAATTATCCCAAACAAGAAACAAACAAAAAAGCTCCTGCAAGCTCAGTTATAAAACTGCCAATCACATTTTTTTTTCTAAACACAAGAAATCGTGTACAAAGTGCACCTCTATTGTCTGATTTATTTCCTTCACTTCTCTCTCAAGTGCATTAATCTCTTTGTCGTCGCGCTGTTCGTATTTCTCTTCGACTTCCTTCAGTTGTTCTCGTAGGACTATGAGCTCCTTTTCGTTTCGAATAATGTCCCCCTGAGGAATGAAAATACTCCTTTAAAAAAAAGATTCAACTGGGACTCCCAATAGAAAGAACAAAAACTCTACTGCAGTGAAAGTAAATGTTTGATCATACAAAAATTAATAATTGAACTCTGTAAAAACAGTGAACGTTTCCAGCGTTTTCTGGGGACCCCAATGACCTGTTTGATCAGTGCAGCTCTGATAAATACAACACGTTCACTTACTTGCTGAGTTTCAAAAGGGTTAAAAGGATCGGTATTGACTTCCTGTTCTGTAGTTTCGTGATAAACCTACAAAAGCAAAAAGCGAGAAGTTTAAATGAGAGAAAGAAAAGTTGAGGTAAATGTACAGAACAGAATTCAGCAAATAAATTAAAGTGGAATTTGCAAGCCATTACTTCTCACCTGCACACCTATAGCCTTCATAAAAACAGGTTCAGAATATTTAATTTTTTTCTTCTTCTTCTTCTTAGAATTCTCAGATTCAGGACCAACTTCATCATATATGCATGATGCCATAAATGGCTCTGAAGTTGTATCCTTAGCAATTCCAACGTAAAATGGTGAATTTTGAGCACTAGTTTTCAAGCTGTCTGTCCTTTCAGGATCATACACCCTATTGAATATACCAATACTACCTTTACCAGAATTACCAATAACTATATTAGAATTATGAGACATTGTACAATCCAGATCATCAGATAATTGTGAATGTGTTACTGAAGCGAATGCAGTTTCTAATGGAGAGAAGTGTATTAATCCAAATGGGTCAGTTTCAGGCAAAGCCATTTTCAAACCAGAAAAAGAATCGGTTGATGAAAATCCATAATCCGAGAGCAGCTGAGTCTGTGTCGGCAACATGTTATTTGGGGTATAAGATAAAAAGTCATTGTGGTTTATAGATAAGGGTTTAAATTCTTCAGCAGAAGGGTTTAGTTGAACTCTCTGATGGTTATAGTGCTCCCAGTCATTGCCAGGCACACTGTCTGAGAGCTTATTCCCGTCGTTGATATAGTCACCTGCTGCCCAAGGTGAGTCCGCGGCTTGCTCTTTAAGAGAAACAGCATGTTTCATCAGTCCAATCAGATCGTTTATCATGACGAACCTCAACGATTCCAGAAGAAAAGATTTCAGTCCTCCAGCATTCGCTACCATTTCCTTTGTCTCTCCGGGGAAGTTTTCAAATTCACCCACCAGCAACTGGTTATCAATCTCCATTGGGCCGTGCTCTTCCAGAATCTGAGAAAAATAGCTATTATGCAAAAAAAAAAAAAAAAAAAAAAAAGGGAAAAAGGAAATTCGGTTTACTCTGGAATATTTAACAAGCCTGTTAGCTCCTAAAAAAAAACGTGCACATTTAATTATTTTAGTATTATTTCAGAACCTTGTTGATTAAAATTATAGTACATTATGGAATATAATGCATCATCACCTAAATACTACTGTTCGACAAGGCAGTAAAAAGGAGGAAGGAGGAGATGGCAGTTCACTACTTCATTAGGTAGAAGACTTTAAAATTCTGTCGGACTTACTCATACAAACTCTCTCGTGATGGATCTGGGTTATTGTCCAAAATTCTTCTGTAATGGCTGCTGCGAGGAGCTTGGTTATATTGCACTTCAAATTCTGTTAGCTGATCACGAAGATGCTCAGGAACCATAAAAAGATCTTGAGAGCAGAGAAAACTCCTGTCATTAAAACGAGAATCGAAAAAGGTTTCTTCAATTTATGTTTTCATATTTTATGTCAAGACAAAACTTAAATTACATTGTACCATAGGTTGCTACCACTTTAGACAGATTGACTTCTACGCTTTTAAAATAGGCGTCATTATTTTTACACAAGCAATTATTAAATTCCACAGAAGCTTGTAATTCAAAAGCTCATGAAGCGTTTTGTATATTACAAGTGTCAAGTCAGCACAGTGAAAAAGTAGGTTATTTATCAACAACCAAAGCATTTGAAATGATTGACAACATGAACAGTTTCACAAATTTCAGAAACGTTGATACAGCCAGTCTGGGTGGGGCCCATGAGATTTTGCTTTAATACATGCAGAAGAGCAGAGACCCCACAATATAAACCTATTGGGGTCTACCTTACACTTACAGAGTGTCTTCTTCAGTGAATATATCATCCTCATCTTCCTCTCTGTGCGTCCCACCAACCGTTCCAGACAGAATATAAACAGGCTGGAGGAAGAAAGAAACGAATAGAATCATAGTGATGATGCAAACTAATCACACAGAAATGTGTTTTGAAGGGTCTGACAACTTACCTTTGATTCTTTCAGCTTCTTTTTTCGATTCCTGTTTTTACCTTGAATACCTTTATTCTGAACAGACAAAACAAAATTGTTTTTTTTGGTGAAGGAATTGTTGCCAAAAAATAAAAATCAATATGAAAAAGGGGTGAGTGGGGGGGCTCTTGTGCTGATCGTGTCCGTCCATCTGTCTTCTACACGATGAACACGGTGACTGCCTTCATTTGCCACGACTTGTCACCAAACTTTTGTAATACATTTTGGCTATAATCTGAGACTTGACCTTACACAAATATTTCTACCCTTTCAGGTATGAGGACCCTGTTTGTGCCTGCACTGGTTTTGTGATTGATTTAACATGCCCTAGTTTTTCTTGCAACCCATGCAACCTACTTGCCTATCAGGAGGAATTAACTACAACCAATTCCATCATCTTTTAATTTTTTTCAAGCAATTGAACCACGAAAACGTAGCCCAGGCTGGCTAGACTAATGGAATGTGAGGAAGTTAAGTTATCCCCAGACAGTTTTCCTCTCCAACTGGAGCAATGGCCAATGCACTTTGATTAAAAGCAGTGTGCTGTCCATCACAGCTGAGCTTGCTACTACTCAATTTAATTTTTTTTGCTAAATTGACGATTAACAGACGTTTAATTTAAAATAATTTACCAGGTTTTTTTTTTGACAATCTATTTTTCAATTCAAGCAGAGAATGGGTGAAAATCGATCTTCATGCTTTAAAAAAAAGACTATGCCATTGAGAAACGTCTCATTTACTAAAATCCCTTCATCATATTCAACATGGAACAAAACCATGGCTATTAACATAGCAACTGTCATGGTATACCTACACCTTAACCTGCTCGTTTCAAAGCAGGCGCTCTGAATGCAGCCGGTGCAGGTCTTGACTGACAGGTCATTTAAAACAAACAAGAGCATCCTAGCGCTGCTTGAGGTCAACGAGGTCTGTTATAACAGGATGAAATGATCGACAGTGAGACTACAGTAGTTTACTAAGGGACCACTGAGATGACTGACAGCGACCCCTAGCCATTCAGAGCTGAATGGAAACAGGACAGACAGCAAGTATAAAACTACACAAACTAGAAAAGATTTCTAAATTATTATTTTTGGTAATAAAATAAAAAAGCGCAAGTGGTTTTACCGGCATTTATCCTATGTAAATTTATTTCAGTCAAACTCGTTTTTTTGGAAATTTGACGTTTAACGAACTTTAATCAATTAAAATTGAAAAGTTGCAGGCCTAATTGCAGCTCACCCTGCTCTCCATATGGAAGTGAGACACTAGGGAGCCTTATACAAAAATGTGGTCATCCATACTTACAGATAGATCTTCATTGTCTTGCTTTTTTAACACAGTACAGGAGGCATCTGTAAAATGAATCGATAAACTTTAATGACAATAAAATAGTAAAAAAAAAAAAAACACTACAAAATGTCCTACATGTTAAACGTTAAGGATCTTCAAACCTGAAAATCACTATATCCATCTCCAGCTGAGAACTTTCATTAGTTCGAGTTATACACAGAAAAACAGTGTGCGTCAACTGGCACGCAATACAATTCCACGCGTTTACTGACCAAACACTCACCCATTACTTCAAAATATTCATTGAGAATGTGTTGGAGGGAGGGGAATATTTCCACGTTGTGTTCAAGGGACCAAATAAAGAGACGCATTTCCTGTTGAGGGGCCTGCTTTATATAATCCACAAGAGCACAGGTGCCCGAGTTCAAAAACACCGGTTTAGTTCCAAATTTTTCTGTCAAAAATTCCATAAAGGGATAGAAATCCAAAAGTGGACTGAGGTCCTGCTCTTCTAGATGCTCCGAGTACCGGGTAATGAACGCCTCTGCTGCTTTCAAACCTGTCAAAGGGAAAATGGAAAGTATTAACACTTTTTTTTTTTTTTCTTACTGGCACTTAAGTGAATTAAAAAAATAATTAATAGAATATATAATAGAATTCAGAATGCAACACACAGCACAGGGATCTAGAGTGTCTGATGCTGATTTTTACAGAAGGGAAGACGCAAAGTTGAGCTGCTAAAAATGCTGTCAAGTGACTCATCACAAAACAGATTTAAAAAGTCTGTATTTACCTGCATTATTAAGCCTTTGTGTCCAGTCTTGCAGCTTCGGGATGATATCTTCACATTTGCTTAGTGCTTCAATGAACACTCTTGTTAATACCCTGTTCTTTCTCTGCCCCAGCAAATCCACAAGGTCTCCCATAGCTACAGGCAGTTCTGCATTATTTATGGAGAATGTGTTTTTCTCCTTGTTCCTTGCAGTCCAAGGCTCCAGATATTTATTCATGTTAGAGATGTCCTGTACCCCCTCTTTCAAAAGTTCTTTGTTCTCAATAATCTGCTGCAGGATGTGATCCCCGTAGATCATCCAGGTCTGCTGAACAGCTGCAAAGTTCAAGAGAAGTCCAATCATTGTACACAAGCAGCGTTAACAGGCACTTCATTTGTTTGGACTTTTATCATCCAGAAACCAGAAAGGTACAAGATACAACATGGCAACCAAATTAGGTCACAGTTACAAGTGAAGGGCACCGTGACAATTTACCTAGGGAGTTCTCACAACATTGCAAAACACAAACTCAGAGTGTGTGTCAAAGAGTTGAAGCAGCAGCGTTACACAAAAACACAGAAGAGAGGCCTAACCTTTACTGCGGGAATCTGCTTTAGAACAGTCATTTTCTGTCTTTGATTCATGGCTTTGTTTCTCTTTAATGGCTTCCAATGCCTCTTTTCTTCGTTGCGTTCGTCTTAACTTGCGATCTTCTTTAGATTTCAGTTTCTTAATGCTGGAGGAAAGAAAGCTCAGCTGCACACATCAAAATTGTAACAGTTTGTTACAAACTGGGCTGACCTGAAGGTGTGTTCAATCACTATAGCGAGCAGGATTAGCTTATTAGACATATCTTGTGCACACTACAAACTGTTTCAGTTTAATAAACACTTGGAACAATGTAATCTCTGACCAGATTCTTAAGAGTACTTGATATAAATATATTCGTGTACACATGCAGTGGTATGGCCCTTCAGGATGAATTTGTGTGTGTGCAGACATTCTCATTAAATGTATTAAAGTCTATTCTAGTATCTCTTTTAGTATTAGAGGTATTGAGTGTTTCACAGTTATAGATGATCAACATACCTTGTACATTTCTGTTTAACAATCAGCTTTGGTGTTGTATTGACTTTCCGAATATTAGTTTCTAACTGGAAAAATAGAACAGGAATAGTATCCATGAACGAACAATTCACAAAAGCAGTGGATTTGAAATAAACATAAGCAGTAGCAGAAGGCCTCTTCATTATTACTACCAAGTACAACTGCGGAAGCATAACCCATAGCATTAAAAAGCAAAAACATTTTCTCTGGATATGCCTTACCTCACATTTAAGTAATCCTGTTGAAGCATAGATTATAATTTTTGAAATTTTACCACCACAGTCAGGAGTAAAACACGTTTCCTGCAGAAAATCCTGTAGGCAAAAGAAACAAAGAAAAAAATTTTTTTACAAATATGAATACAAATAATGAAGAGATACTCAATTTACTAACTTCACAGTAAATGAGAGAGGTGTCAATTAAAAGAATACAATATGTATACCACAGTTAAATTTTACAAAGATGAATGCTTTATTCCTTATGCTCACAATTAGCATCTCGGGGTTGCTCTTACCCTCTCATTTTTATCGTTGAATACTGATGCTTTTATCTTTTTCCAGCAGCTGATGTGATACTCTACACAACACTTCTGGCAACACTGTACTCGGATAAATCCCTGAAAAATGAATGAAGCCGCTTAAGTAAGCTGCAATACAGATCCTACTGCAGATGAAAAAACAGGACAAATTTCTGATACAACTACCCCACCAAATATAAACATTGTTAAGAAGACACAGAATATGTTTGCCCAAGCAATATCTAGGAGTCTGTACTTTGCCTTTTTGCATTTCAAAGAATATGAAGTTATTCAATCAAAATCATGTGCAGTACACAATGCCTGCTACACACTGGGTTTCTGTTGGTGTAAAGTTAATGGACACAAGAAACCAACCCTAAAAATAAAATAAATAGAATAAAACTTTAGGATAATTAACAGGACAGACTTGGCCACTCAAATCTAACACTTTCAACCATTTAACACTGACCAATAAACAATCAGCTGCTGAGATTTTGCATTTTCTGCAGCAGCTGGTGAGCTCTGGTCCACAGGTATTAAGTAAACATGTCCAGCTCAGGCGGTCGCTTGTAATCCCAAATTCTCTCACCAGGTCAAGCAGGGCTTCTCACACACTGATATTTCAGGGTCAACTAAGAGTTGAGTCACGGTTATGACAAGTCTTGTTATCAATGAGGAGACAATCATTTAAAACCGTTCCCTCTTTCTCCAAGACAGGCCCAGGTCAGGTCAATCTCTGTCTTAGAAAAGACAAGCCAGGGACTCCCTCTGATCCTTCTTGTTCAATCAAAGATTGTCATAGAGCACCACTCAACCAGTAAGGAATCAATGAAGGGTGAAAAGCATGTTGCGAAAGTGACAGTTTTGTTTGCATAAACCTGCATTTACTCTTACAAAAGGCAGAGGGCAGCTCGTTTGGGGACTCCTTCAACTCACCTGAGTTGAATGAGTCCAGTAAGCGAAAGACTTCCTTGAAAAGAACAATGCTTTGAGCGGTATTTCTTAGATTGAGTGAACCCTATCAACACCCAGCAGAGTCCACTACATTTCCTTCCCTGTTGCTTCACAATGCAGCTGGATTAGATGCAATTACTCAAATTTTGTTAATTTTCTGCTATTGTTCCTTGACCATATTGCAGCCAAAACACACACTTTTAATTAATTATCTCCCAGCTTGAAAAGCAGCAGTCTGGCATGTGGCCAAGTTATGGAATGACTAATTTTTCCCAATTATCAATGCGTACACTTACTAGTTACATATACTTACCAAACTTAAAAGACATTTTTAAACTGAGTCCAGTCGGGTTAGTCACTCTGGGGATTAAGTTTACCTTAAAATCAGGATCCGTGAAGAAGATCTGGATTTTGGAATTCACTTGGCATTGCTGATAGCGGCACACTGCGTCAGGCTGTGGAGGGAACGTGCACAGCTCAATGTACACCTCCATAATGCGCTGCAAAGAGAAAAGGAGACACCATTGCCACAATGCGACAAGAACAGCAACTCCTGTGTTTCTTATTTCCAGTAAGAGTTCTTACAACAATCAGTATAGGGACTCCCCCCTCCCAATTGTCTGTCTTGTATTTTTATTTATTTTTTCACACTGTGCCAGCAACAGCATCTTTGATATGCCGTAGGCACACTTTCCACTGGATCCAGTTAGGTGTGAACTGGCACAAAAACATTAAGGTCTCTGCAAAGCTTCTGGGTTTTCTCTAAAAGTGTTAAGAGTGGCGTTTTGTTTAATGCTGCTTCAGACTTTAAAAAGGCCTAGGACAGGTCACTGAATATAAAGAAACCGATTAATTTTAGAAGTTATTTGGAAGAAATCGAGCTGCTGCTGCTGCTGGGTGTGCCATTAAAGCCTTAAGCAAGGACTTTGTTTTGAGTGCGTTTTAAATCTGTATGTGCTGTGAAAACATCCTTACCTTTAAACTTTCAATCTGATTATCCACATTAGGCCTTGATGGGGGGCAAGTCAATATGGCAGGTGTAGTTTGCAAATTTGCCAGGGCAAGAGATTTTTTTAACTGATCCAGAGCTTCTGAAAACCTGATTTAAAAAAAGGAAGACAGCAGAGGCACAATTATTAGGGGTATAATGGTTCATCGTGCATCAAGCAGTCGTGTTACTTTCTTTACAGGACATATCGTAATAGAAGTATGGATTGTTTATCGTGAAACAAGACCAATATCACCGCTCACTGTAGATCTCCAAGTGGTTCTTGAATGAAGTGTAATAAGTGTTTTACAGCTGGTATGGAAACATACACTCCCTGTCTCATTAAAGTAGTCTTTCAACAAAAAGGCCCATCATTTAACAGCCACTATGATCTTATTATGCATCATACAAGCAGCCAGTCGGGTCAATCGTGATACCGTGATACATACGGTATCACGACCTGAACATCGTGACACGCAGCAGACTAGTGTATTGTAACAACACTAATTATTAATGACGAAAAACTGCTGAAGAAATGAAATCATGAAATACACCAACCTGTTCTCTTTAAAATACACCTTCCCTAATCCATAGCAGGCCAGACTCTGAAAGCGACTGTCTTTAGGAAAGCAGGCTTTTATTTTGTTAAAATGATTTTTAGCTGCTGCCAAATCCTGAAATAAAAAAAGCATATACAGAGATATATATACTAGATAGATAGATAGATAAAAATCACAATTTTTACAGTTTAAATGATAAAGTAAATCCTCTCCACCACTCAGTCATTTCTGTAAAGATAAACATAGCTTACTATATCGAATGGAGTAATGGATGTTTCAGTGAAATACTGAATATACAGTTAGTATTGAGCCTGGGGTGTGGTGGGATGTTGGGACAATGGTAGGAACTGGTTTAGGTTAATGTCTTTAGGCAGGAGAATGCGAGGCACTTATGGCAAAGTCTTACCTCAGGTTGTCCAACTTCCCACAAGGCACTGGCATAATCATATATCAGAATACCATAATCCACTGAAGAGAGATTGAGTTCCTAAAAAAACATATCTACTTTAAATGAAGAAATACAGTGCAGATTTCAGTAAATGCAGTAGGTGGCATTTGAGATTTACTGTATGCGAAAAAAAGAAAACGCTATCGTGAACTATAAATATGCAAGACCTCATCTTGAATATTGTGTTCAGTTCTGGTCACCTCGCTATAAAAAATATATTGCTGCTCTAGAAAGAGTGCAAAGAAGAGCGACCAGAATTATTCCGGGCTTAAAAGGCATGTCATATACAGACAGGCTAAAAGAATTGAATCTGTTCAGTCTTGAACAAAGAAGACTACGTGGCGACCTAATTCAAGCATTCAAAATTCTAAAAGGTATTGACAGTGTCGACCCAAGGGACTTTTTCAGCCTGAAAAAAGAAACAAGGACCAGGGGTCACAAATGGAGTTTAGAAAAAGGGGCATTCAGAACAGAAAATAGGAGACACTTTTTTACACAGAGAATTGTGAGGGTCTGGAATCAACTCCCCAGTAATGTTGTTAAAGCTGACACCCTGGGATCCTTCAAGAAGCTGCTTGATGAGATTTTGGGATCAATAAGCTACTAACAACCAAACGAGCAAGATGGGCCGAATGGCCTCCTCTCGTTTGTAAACTTTCTTATGTTCTTATGTTCTTATGTTCTTAAGAGTTTGAGCATAAAATGTAGGAATTGAAATAATGACTGACGTGTTAACTGCTTACAACAAAAGCTTGAGAAAAAAAAAATCACTGCAAGATAGTTGTGATCGCTTAACTTTTTATGACTGTGGAAGTTTATTTCAACTGCATCTCAAAATACTTATTTTTAACATTAGGAAAATTTAGGAACAAAAGCTGAATCACACAGTAATAAACAAACTCGTCTTATAAAAATAGAACAAAACGGCATAAAAACATTTTACAGTTCTGACTAGTTACTGACTTGAACTATCATTGCAGAGTCTGACTGAACAATACGGTAAACTTCAACGGATTTTAAAACTGGAATAAAGCCAAAAAGCAGCCCAATGCACATAGCTTTCTAAACCGCTTACAAGACAAAACCAGAACACTGTGAATACTAATCGACTGGAGGCACATAAAATACATAGTAGTTTGCGCTGTCCTTAATCTCGGGTTAATTCGTCGCAGGGTTTGTTTTATTTTTTGGTCCGACTGCGCTTCAGCACAATGTTGTAAACTCAGGGGAGTCTGCTCAACTTCCCAGGACTTCACCTACTTGACAATATGAAAACAATTTAAAAACGTTGGTTTATTACAACAGACTCAACAGCTTCAAAAGAGAGATTAATAGAATAAATCAACCATTAAAATCATTGTAAAGCAATGAAAAGATTAGCACTAATTTTTGACTACCAAATGTTACTTTGTGGCTGGTTTCACACACACCCTGTTTAGCAGTAATCCTAGTAAGTAATGTAGTCTGAGGCTAGTGTTAAACCAGGGTCAGTGAAACCAGACGTAGGTAAAGTAGTGCAAGATTGGCGTTGATCAGGGTCTGTGAATCCTACCTTTAGTGATGTCAAATCTAGTAAACCGAGTGCTTTTGCAAAAGCTTGTTCAGCGTTGCGATAGTGACGCTCTGCCAGGGCTTTGCGTCCGTCAAGAATGAGGGAATTCAGCATGTTATTCACATCTCCGCGACCCGAGCCTGATGAAGTCTGCAGGAGGAAAAACATTCTGTGACGTCACCCTTTGATCTATTGATTGATGAATTCCAAATTAAGTGACTTTGAAGAGGAGGGGGGTGCGGGGCAGGGACTGCTGATTATAGAATCCAGTTAGTGTTACTAACCCATAGAAAACTGTGGATTCGTTAACGAAACCACAGCGAGTCAACATAATTCAACAGAAATGCGAATACTATTTTATTACATAACAATCATTTCAACAATTAGTATTACACATTACAAACGTAACACTTAAACATTGCTGTAGTATAATATAACACAAGTAACAGCCCTCCAATGGATTGCTTCTCCCGATGCCCTTAATTGTTTACATAAACTCCCCAATATGTTAACATTTAACCCTTTAAGGTACAAGGGACATATGTGTCCAACAGATAAAAATTACGATAGTTTTCTTATTTTTGCAATGAGGTGCACAAAACAGGGCTTAAAATGTACTGGCAGGTTGGATCTGGTCATCCAAGTAGTCAGTTTCTTCATGATGTATTTTAAGAGGAAACCTTTTCAACAACCACTCAATTCCTAGTGTACCTTAAGGGGTTACCCACTTACCATAACCCCAGTTTAAACATTAAAACAGAGTCTAATGCTATTTATAATGGGCTTCTGGGGAAGGGCTCCCACTAGGAGCAGTTTTGTCAGATATACTTCTAATATTAAAAAAGGGTTATTATTTTCACCTTTGCCACAGGTTTCTGGGTTCCGTTTTGTGGCTTCTTTTTTTCTGGTGTCCTCTCTCCCATGTTTCGACTTTGTATTCCTGGCATGTCACTGGATGGTCAAAACACAAAATGGGAATCTGAAACTTCTGCCACAATCACGGCTGTGACTACATACCTTCTGGAACAACCCACAGCTACTCATTGGTGTCACACAACACCATACCACAACTCCACCCACACAGATTAAAGCACAAACGTAAACACAAGGACTTCCTGGGAAGTGTTTTAATCCTGGAGTGTCCCACAATTCTTTTACACAAATATATACTCGCAGTCAAGATTGTTTGCTTTGACTAACAAAAGGAAAGCAGAAATAAAAATTAATTAATTAATTTTAAAAAGCGGGTAAATTCCCCTCTCAACGGTGCTACTGTTATTCAAATTACAATTGCAAATTCTCCCATGCCAAAAAAAAAAAAAAAAAAAAGAAACAACCCATACACCTATGCATTCCTGTAACTTGAGTTGTACTGATGGCTGTTAAAAAAAATTGTTTAGCCCCAGTAAATTAAATGAACTTTTTTACATTTCCAATGAAACAGAACATAAGGGAGTAGAAAAAGATTTCTACAGATCAATTGAAATAGGCACAGTTCCAAACATACAAAGCTACTTAAACTGCTGCAGCACTACTACTGTACATAAAACCTAACATAAAATACACAGAATGTGATGATTATTAAGCACAAAATCTAAAAGAAACAGAAAATTAAACTGAAGAACCAAAAGATCAGTAGCATTCACTATCTTAACTACAGTTTTGTATTTACAATACTGGAACTAGGTTAACAAAAGGTAAAAGTGCAAGTCTGTTTACCTTATCATTAAACATTAACAAAAACACTGAGTTTCATTACACATGTACATACATTATTGAATTTTCCTTTAATTGCTTTTGTTCGGTTTTCTGTTCGTTTTTTGCTCTTCACCACACCGCAACAAACTTAAGTGCTTTGATTAAAAACTAGCCTTTTCTCTTTCATTTTCCATACATCAGGTGTTTGTAACAAAATCCCCTATTGGACGCTGAGCTGCCAGCTGATTAAATCAAGGGTTCTTACTGGATGTAAAGAAGCAGGAAACTGTGCAAGAGCCAACAGTGAAACTTACATAGAGAGCAAAGGGTAACTGTGCAAACTCTTTTCCAACTGCTATTACAAGACATATCAGGCTTTTTAAATCTCAGTCTTGTCACAGACAAATGTCCAGAAACGCTGACCTCCTTCTTGGAGTGCAGCGTACAGGGACGGTCTTAACTGTACTTCTCCAGAATAATCTATGCATATTGTTAGCAGCATGTGACCCTTTTCCAATATGAAAACAATCAATGAACTGGATTTAGCAGCAGGAAAAAAAATACAAAACAGTTCCACTAGGAACAAGCTATTTAAAACTAGGTACACTTCTGCGACTACTTGCAGAAAGTGTTTATATAAACAAGCAATCTTTAAGTGCAGTAATAATACAGAAACCAAAATAGAAATTTAAAAGGCAAGTGAATTCCCCTCCTAACTGTGCTATTGTTATTCTTGTAACATTTTAAAAGAAACACCTGTGCCTTCCTTGAGAGGTACTGTTGGCTTTATAACAAATAGGTTACTCCTGTTTCAAACTGAAGCTCCAGCAGTGTGTCAAAATGGATTCCAGCTCAAAATATTTACTACGTCCCCATTAAGTATGAGTAGAGCGGCGTCTGAAACAAGTATGCCTTGACACTCTTCCTCTGCCGCTCTGAGCGCCTCTGGTGCACCTTGGTTTCATACAGCGCTCCAGCAGCGAACTATACTTCTGTACTTAATGCTAATGTACGCAAATGACATGCTAAAGAGTATCGTGTGTCCCACAATGCTACACTGATCACCTTTCTCACTTTGAAGAATCTTCCAAATAATGATTAGCCATATGCATACCTGCCAATATTTAAATAACACCCACCTTATTGTCTCCTTGACAGACTTGGAGGAGTTCTCTGGAACGCTGTCCTCTGTTTTACCTAAAAAAAAGAAAGAAAGTTTTTAAAACACTGCAATGGAGGTCTTCAGATTGATAGTGCAATACAGTATTTACTGAAATCTACACATTAAAAAAGGGGAAGCTACAAACACAAACTGGATCGAAAGCTGAAGAGAATGCAAACACTTAGGAGCCGGTAAATCAGCAGAGCATTTATTTACCATCATGCATCATGTTACATATGCAGCACATGCAAAACAGAGGATGTTGCTTAGATAATCAAATACAGTGCTCCCTTTATAGGGCTGTAGTCAGGAGCAATAGGTAAGAAACCGGGCAATTAGTGTTCTGCCTTATAACGAGAACTCCCACCCACGGCTGGCAAAGGAATAATCTGGACTCAAACGGACGACCTCCAGGCTTCTAGGCTAATTTCTACGAGTTGGTATTTATTTTTTTATTTTAAAACTGAGTGATATGTATTTTTTTTATAATTTTAGATCAATAGTTTGTCTGGTCAATTAGAATTAATTTTATTGTTAAAAAAACAATTAAGAAAAAGCATATCCTAATGACAACTTTGATTAAAGACACAGAACCTAAAAAATATCAAAAGTACCTTTCTGAAACTGCTACCTTTAATTAGCATATGCTTTGTACAATATACTGCAAGAAAATGAGTAATTACCTGCAATGTCGCCAGTTTCGGCTGTATCTTTATTTTCCTGTAAATTTGTATACAAAAAGGTAAATACTGCAAAACAATAGAGTCATGTAAAAAGATTCAAGAGTAAATTAGAAGGCAGTAATATGCCCACTAAATGTACCATACAGATTAGTTGCTAATTAAAGGAAGAGGAGTTAAATCTTTCAAACCAACAGTGGCACTAAATTAAAAATGAGATCAGGCATCTTACACATGTATTTATAAATCTTAGGTACCCTAAGAGCTCTTGGCAGGTGGTGTGCTTTCTCTTTGTGACCATTCAGCAGGAAGGAGGAGTTTTGTTTCTCTATCCTGGATAAGGTGTGTCGAGAAACTGTAATCGTTTTAAGAAGTTACATTTACCTTCATAATACAGCCAAAACAATACTGCCAAAATACTCAACGGAGCATGTGGTAATAAACAAGGGGCTTGCACTGCACAAAATCTAGCCTGCATCCAGCTAGGTCAGAAGCTCTTGCAGCTGGAAATGATCTGAACAATAGATGACCCAAAGCTGCTAAGATACTGTGTCATGGGTTTGTTTTGCCTTGAAATCTGGAATGAGAGGTGTGACCTTCGCTCTGCTCACACAAAAACAGCTACAGGCAAACAGAATTACTACACCTTGGGAGGTGGCCTAAATGTCTCATGGTTATGCCTGCATGCAATTTACTTTGTTTTTAATTCAATTTGTGAGAAAGGAGAATTAACTAAAATTCTTTCAGATCTGCAATAGCTAATAGTCAAAATAAAAACAAGCCACTCACAGCCCTTTAATGAGACTGGGGCACTGACTTAGCAGTCTTGAATAATAAGTGTGTTAGTTAAATATTGGGACAATGATAAAGCCTTCCTAGTGTCCTTGTATTTATGTTTTCTAAAACTCAAATGCTCACTTTGCTCTCTGAAACGTTGTTGCTGTTCTCCGGTTTGCTGTCTGTTTCCTTTGTATCGTGCAGTGCTTCTGTTTCAACGGTTTCCGGTCTTAAAATAAAAACAGAAAGAACAAGACACACATGTAGAAAAGTACACTCAACAGGTGGCTCAGATTTACAGCTACAAAACCTGTGAGAAATCAGACTTTTATAATGAGATGTATTCCCCACTCCAGATTTAACAGCCAGGAGTGCATTTACACTGTAGGACTAGAAGCTTTGACCGTAAAAAAAAAACCAAACAAACACACACTTACTTTTTACTGAAATCTCCCTTTAACCCTCTTTTAGTTTTTTCAGCAGCTAAAGAATAATAAAAAATAATGTCAAGTAGAGTTGAAACAATTAGTTTAATAATCAATTATTGACTGCCATGTATTGAAGTTCCCTCAATGGACTGTTTATCAAGCCCAGAGCTTATCTTTTGGACCACCTGCATCAAAATACCATCACTTACCTTTACCTAAATTTTCCATTTCTGTTCTGAATCTCTTGTTCTGTTGACATAGATCCAAGATCCCTTCAGGGTTATCTCTGCACAGATCCTGTGCTTTTGCATTGGCTTCCAAAGCTCGCTGGTGCTCATCCAGTAAGAATAATGCTTCACAGAAACGATAATGCCCCTGTAAAAATTTAAAAGCACTTTGCTTTGTGATCATATTGAGTAACACCCCCTCAAAACAAACTAGGATGAAACAGGATGCCATTTCAGAGGGCAGCTTTTCAATAAATCAAATAGAATTGTTTTAACACCAGCATTTGAAAAAAGTGTAGCTAGGACACTTATAAGTTTAAAATCAAAACTAACATAAAAATGACCAGAACACTGACCTTGGGCCAGTTAGGTTTTAATATGGTGGCTCTTTTTCCATCACCAAGGGCTTTTCTGAAAAGAAGGAAGAAATATAAAAATAAAAACATCTCATACAACTTATAAAGTTAGTTCAAGTAAAAATTAACTAAACATTCATAATTTATCCGTTACTAAATTACAAGACAGGAGCTTTAACATCAACACAAACCTACCGCAGCTCAGATTGGAAATAGAACAATAACAAAAAACAACCTTAAAATACTTTAAATCTACAACATGCTGCACGTGCCGAGTTTGAAATATTATATTTATATTAACAATTATAAACCCACTGACCTACTGAAAAGGAATGAAAATTACTTATATTTTCATTTTATACCCCTGTCTCTCTATCTTATAAAACATGCCACATGCACAACACAAATTGGAAAGAACTTTACTTACTGTTTTTTGTCACAGCGAATGAAACAAATAGCCCTATTGCCATAAAGAATATGATTCTCTGGGCTGGGGGGGAGAGAAAAAACAAAAAAAAAATCTCTCTAACCTACAGTACAGGCAGTAATTTGTAATACTGGTACACTACAGCAGCAGGGGGATTATTCATTTAAAGTCTATTGCTGCCATTCAAAGCATTATTTCCACTTGATAAATACGCACTTTGATGTAATGTATGACACATTTTAGAAAACCTAGTTTTAAAACTCAAGGGAAACGCACATGCCCACGACACCTGCTTCAATAGCAATTCAGATGCACTGAAAAGAACACACTACTTACCGGTATTTAATAGCTTTTGTGTACCACTTTATTGCAGAGTCATATTTTCTTTTCTGATATTGGTCATTTCCTTTCTTTTTCATTTCTTCACTTTTCTAAAATGAATTTTAAAACAATAAAAACCCTGCAAATGTGAAAAATCTTTGCATATTTGTAAAATTATGACAGCTAGATAGATAGATATATAGATAGATAACAACCCTAAATACACCACCAATAAAAAAAAATAAAAAAACAACATTGCTGGAAATAGAGAAGTGCTAAATTGAGACTAAAATTGCAACTCATGATGATCAGCCATGTAGCATCACACACCAGCTGTTTTTTTTTGTCCAAAATTTCCACTGACTGGTCAGATGTCATGAATTGGAGAGTGTACCAGTAAGCTTTAACACTTAATTGCCAGTGTTTCTGCAAAGGAGTCAGAATCTGGTGACTGGGGCGTATCGTCATCACGCCTCCTATAAACTCATTTATAATAGTGCACTTACTCCAGTCAATTCAAAACATTTTACAACTAACTTGATTCATTTTTAAGTCATTCACTCATGTTTTCATTTGGCTCAATAAATCTTAATTTACAGTTTTATTTTCAGTATATGATCATCTGTTTTGTTCAAAATGCATCTCAAACCCTGTTTATTATTATGAATAGGTAAACACAATAACAGTTTCACTCACACCTCCTCCTGGAATCCAAAAAACTACTTTATTATTTATTTATTTAAGTATGACTTCATGGACAGCTGGTATGAAGATTCTCTCACATCATTCCATTGTAATTAAAATAAATTGTTAAACCATCATGGTAGTGAAAAGGGCAAGCTTTACGGGGAAAAAAATCTTACCTTTACAACCCACTCATAAGCTGGACTTTCAAACTCCAAAACCAAATTCACACCGTTGACCGTCAGCTCCATAAAATGGATATCTGTTTATTAAATGAAGAAAATAGCAAGGAAAAGGTGGTCATGTGATTTTTGTTCTTTACTGGGTCAGGATGGGATACAGTGTGGCAGCAATAAACTAAACAAAAACTCTACTCTTTAAGCCAAACAGCTGCGTTAAGACGACAGGGCTCGTGGTAACAGCAGATGTGAAACTAACATAACCGGTCAAAGCCCGATAAAGGACACTTGAATACAGTAAAATACATCACAACAGTCCCAAATGACCTACGTCAAGAGACACTGAACACACAGGAAAAACATCTGGAATGGAAAACATTTACTTTAATTTGAAATGGAATTGGCTATATTCCCATTTAGTGAATGCAGTAATCCTACTCCATGCAATAATGCCAAAGATTGAATCCTGGTGAAGAGCAATATTTAACCCCAAATTAAAATCTTACAGTAAAATAGAGAAGGGGGGGATTGTGAACAAAACCAATGCATCCCTGGGACCACAAAGCACGTGTAGTTTGTAAACAAAGTCAAATCGGTGTCTGACAACAAGTGGCTGCCTGAAAAAAACGGGGCTGCTCAACAAAACTTACATTCACAATACATAAACCTCAGGGTTTCCATCCGCGTATGTTTTGTTCCAAGTCTTGAGAGAATTCCTGAGATTCCAGGTTCCCCTGCTCTCTCCATCCAATCAATGGCGTCATCAACACAATCATAGCTCTAAATGGGAGGGGGGGGGGGAGTCAAATTTGCTCTCCTGCATAAAGAGGGCTAAACCTGGCATAAACACACTGTATGCTGTATGGTGCACTAAACTGTTTCTTTTTGTATTATTTCTGCCCCCCCCCCTTTGTTTTATGCTGAATCTTCTGGCCATCAGGTTTCCCACACATGAAATACAGCGATACCTCGAAAAACTGCACAATCCTGATACCTTTGCTGTAGGTCACTTGGTCTGATTGTGGCTAGACCATTGGAGTGTGTTTGAACCACACAGCTTCATATTCCAAACATACACATAAAATGCACAACAAAAACTCCTAAAATAGAAAAAAAGGAGTACAAGCTGACAGTGACAATATTGCAAGTCCAAGCTCTGTAGAGTTGGTTTCTTATTTAATGGTTATTCCTGGAATCTACCCAGACTCACCAAGCACTACAACAGGATGGCATCAGAATATTTACTTACTTGGAGGAAATTATCCCCTATCCTTATTAAGCGTTCGACTAATGTTTGGGACATCTGCAGCAAAAGAAAGAATATATTAATGTAACTGCATTGTTCTGTTAAATGATAATTACATAAAAACAATTATCTATTTATTAGTATTTCAACTGCACAAGATAGAACACAAATGCAGACTCACAAAAACCTTCCTGGTTGGTAGTGTACAAAATATATATCACACACACACACACACACACACACACACACACTTTATTCAAACTACTTACAATTCCTTTTGCCAAGGCCTGAAGGATTGTTTCCATTACTTCAATTTTGTACAGACTTTTCAGATTCAATTCAGTCTTCAAACTGCATTTCCAAAACAAGATAAAAACCCATTTTAAGTTGTTACAGGACGCCACAAAAAAAAAAAAAAAAAAAACACACACACACGCCCTAACATATCAATGTACAGTTAACAAAGAGTTTTGTGATCACGCGACCTCTTACAATAGCCTTGCGATCCCCTTTGGGGTCAGGACTCCCAGTTTAACAAACGCTGTGTTAAGCCATTTGTGTATTTCTCAATCACAACTGAGAAAAGCGTTAATAGTAAAATTGATTTGAACTTTTTTTTTTTAATCAAACAACTAAATTCTTAAAAAGGAGAGTAGAAAGGTTGGGGTAAAACACAAAAAATCAGAAACCCCAAGTATAATTCATATATATTACAGTTATGAAGAGACAGGGATGGAAATAAGACTCCCACTCCATAGCAGTTTGATCCATTGTTGGTTTTACTAAAACACACCTGAGCTTGTTATCTATCAACTGTGGAAATTAGGCTCATTTTAAAAGACCTGGGATGGGTGGATCTGCTATGCAACAGGAGTCTTACTTCCATCCCTGTGTTCTAAACTAAACAGCTACTTCTTAACACATCTAGAACAACTTACTTGGTATTTATCAATCCCGTTTCTATTGCCCATTGAGTTTTATAGGAATTCACACATGGTTTAAACAATATAGGCCAAAAGATGCAGATATTCATTACTTGGCACGTCTCCTTTTTCACAGTTGGCGAGATAAGGCTCCAATATTCACAAATATTATCTATTAAACAAACAAGAAAAAGTAAACATTTAATGCACTAGCCACTGAACTGCATACTGTGACTAAGCAATCCAGGGGTTCTGACTATTTAAACTCAGTCCTTCTTAATTGGTCTTAAAAGGTTGTTTTTTTTTTTTTTTACCAATAAATAAATAAAAATAATTAATTTATGTAAGGTTTAACATACTTTTTTTTTTAGGACAGCTAAGATGTTCATGTTTGTCCCAGGGCTGAGAAAGAGAAGAGATAGTAGTTATTAACAATTCAATTTAGAGTTTAAAGTATAGCAGCCAAGCCATCATTGTACACACGGGAATGAAGAAGAAGCGTAAATAATGCGTTAGTGTTTCATGGTTGTACTGTTTGTTTATCTAGAACATAACAGCATATTCTTAAGCTTCTGTTAATTTACACACACAAAAAAAAAAAAATCATGCCTGATAATGAACTTGGTCCCATTAAAACAGAAATGGGCTAATGCTTTTAAAAATCTATGTCAATCAAATGTAGCAGAGCCTGTCCTTGCACAACTTAGGAAAATTGCGATACCAGAGTTACAACTTGGAATATGAGGTGTGTGAGGGGTTCAGTTGAAAGGTGAACAAAATGGGTACTGTACTGGACAGGATAAGCACTTAATATTAAGGTATTCTGGACTAAATACATTGATAGAGTACATATTGCTCCATGGGTTTGTGTGGCAGGGTTTCCCGCCTCTTTTGTGTGTTGTTTATTATTATTGTTGTTATGATTTATGGATATATGATGGCGAGAAGCCAGTGTTTATTTGTATTTTATTATTGTGTGGCAGGACGAGCAAGGTGCCATCCGCGATGGCATTGTTTTATTTAGAATACCTCTTGAAGAAGCGTGACTGGTCAGCTATTAAATGTATAAATTAGCTGACAGTCACACATCTTATTAAAGCCGTGCAAAATGTGACCGAAGGATAATAAGATAATAGTTAGCCAGTTAATCACTCTGTCACCGATATAAAAGACCTGCAGCTTTGGCTGCACAGGAGAGTGATCAGAATGGTGGACAATTGCTAGACGTGCAGGCTTTGCACCAGCACAACACTACTTGTTGCTGTTTGTTTGTTTGACCAACGCGCCGTTTGCTTTTGTGTTTTGTTTAACCTTTTATTTTCGTTTGTTTAAATAAAGTAATGGGCACCATAGTGTCTCAGTTTGCCCCGCCGTGCCTCGTTTTGGTTTGTATTTCCGGTCTGACGTCACCCCTGCAGCTGTCTTGTTCACAGCTTGTCAACATTAATTCAGCAACCTGCCTTGCGATCTACAATTTCACAAATAAAAATCAGGGAAAAAGGAGTGAGGAAGCAGTGCACTAAAAACAGATTTTTATTAGGTTTGTAGAACTCATATACCGGTAAATACTACAAAAAAATAAATAAATAAACCAAATTATTTAATATATTCCTACATTGGAAGCTTAACTTAACATGGTCTCATCCATCTTTTCATTCAATTCAGGTATGTGCGTTATTTGATAAGAATCTACCCTTTCTTTCTCACTACAATAACCTACACGGAAGCTTATCAGGTATGAAACAGTTATATATTTGCATATCCAAAATGTTGAGTTGGTCCAACGTGTTTTGTTATTATTTTATGTGCTACAAACTCTGAAAAGGGGATTCAAATTATTGACAGTAAACCATAACACAACCACGTTAGACAAAGTAAACTCTTATTTGGTATTTAGGGTGTATTTTGGTGAATGTTGGAATTTGCTGTGACTGCAATCAAACGTATCTTGAACTGACACAAACTAAACAAACTGTTTAAAGCGGGGGTGGGGGGTGAGGGGGGAGGCAGTTAATGGTTAGCAGATCCTCAGTCAGAGGGTGTGACAATATAAAACAGCATATACTTTTGTAACGGTTTTCATTATTTTGGAATTAATTTGATTCTCTCTATAGGGTTAAGGAACAGAAAGGGCTAAATCTAGGAAGTACTGTACTTACAGGAATGACAAACAAGCAACAGTATTTAAGCAATACATTACTGATGTAGAAAGAAGGCAGATGCAAGATCAAATAAAAGGTGCAGTTCCTTTCAGTGATGTCAGATGGTTCTACAGATAGTGATGTCATGGAAGAGGAGCTAGTATATGATGATTGTTTTTGCAGTTTCTTTGGTTCCCCTATTTAATATATTAAAACACACACTGCAACACACATTATAACTGCATTTTTAGCGGACTGTCAACAAACACTATACTAGGCTGTTAAAATGTCTGTGAGCCCTGGCGGCTAGTGCAAGGAAAAGCTCATTTCAAGCCCTGTCAAGATCAAAAACATTTGTCTCCATGTCATGAGATCCGTTTCCATGGCAAGCTCAAATTAATTTGTTTTTATTTGCAAAACGCATTAAAAAATGAGTGTCTATCCTGTCTTCTCTGCACTTTTGGCTGGTAACCATCCTCATTGAGGTGTGGATTTCAAGGATTCATTTATCTTCCCTTGCAAGGGCAAATAAATCAGGGTTAAATAACTCATTCACTCCCTGGTCAATGCACACCTGGACCTGGATGCAAAGAAAGAAAAGCCAGAACACATCCCCATGTTTCCAGTAGGGGATGCAAGTGATCATAACTGGAATAAATCATACCTAGATTTTAAACTTGTCAGTTTTCTTAACAGGTGTGAACTCCCCTGTTTGCCAGCTACTTCAATAAAAAGAACAAACCATACAGGGCTTGCTACAGCGGGAAATAACTAAAGAAAAATGAACTCACAAAGAATTCAATGCATCTGCAGGCTTCCGATGAACATGCATGAGGTCAGATAAGAGGTTACCGAGATATAACCGTTAGGTCATGTAACCACAAGCCGCCACACGTCACCAACACTCTACAACAACTTCTAGCAAATGCCGTAACAAGTTTAACTTCACTTGGATGCGACAGTCGTTCAAGCACATCCTTGAAGAAGTGCAATGAGAGAGAGAGAGAGAGAGAGAGAGAGAGAGAGAGAGAGAGAGAGAGAGAGAGAGGGATGCCTCCCCTTGCAATCCTTTTGGAAAAACTCACCCTCCTTATGCCCATGGCGTGTGGAAGATCATCTGTCTCAGAGTCGGAATCGCACATTTTTGCAGATCTTGGGAAATAGAGAAAGATATGGTTTCATAATCAAGGAGTCATTGGGATGCTACTTCACTGTCTATCTATCTTACTTCCCTTAAGTAAGCCAGCATTTGTATGCTTCAATCTGTACATCTTATTTAACTGGCAGCGATATTTCAACCTAAACACGTACACATCAAATAGCCTACATGCAGTCACCAAGACAAGGACGAACATCCACGCCAGAGCTGTAAATTCACAATTAGAGCCAACAGTATCCTGAAAATGTAAATAACCTTGAAATAGATCCAACAATCTCAACATGAAAAAGTGTTAATCTTGTCATGTTTGCTTATCCCCCCCATTTACTGGTGCTAATTTCGTATCACTCCCTCATGTTTTTTTTTTTTTTTTTTTTTTTTTTTTTAAACCATATACTGTTCTACCTTGTCATCTCCACATTCGCTATTCTCACCAGTTTGTTTTTTTAAATGTGTCCAGTCGCAACGCTTGAAAGTCAATTCTGTTCTGGAATCAAGATCAAGGACTGCCCCTTCTGTGGTTCATTCCTCTGCTCCTGCGTTGGTTGAGTTTTCCTATAGATTTAAAAAAAAAAAAAAAAAAAAAAGTGGAATTCCACGTTATCTAACAGTATTTTCATTGACAACATAAAGTACATGCTTAAACCATGGGCTGGATGCAAATGCATTATCTTTTCCATGCTCAACTCCACAGGGATTCCACATTAAAACAGACCTGCCATGTCTGTAATGCACACAAGAATGCACTGGGGCTTCAAAACCATTCTGCATTCCTGTAAGTCAGAGGGACTGCTGCTTTTGGTCTTGCTGTGCATCAGACCTGCCTGGCTGACTGGAAATTTACACTGCACTTCCTTCCCTTTTCTTGGTTAATGTTCTTGATGTAAAGTCTGCCTTTCGGACTAAGAGAACAATACCGTACTTACCAAAATATTTGTCTACTTGACTTAAATTCTTAGAAGTTTTAGCCTTTATTGCAGCTCCCGAGATTTAGATCAAAGCCACGGTTTGATGGTTGGCTCGGCTCGCTAGAAATAAAATGTGGTACTTTCCGTTGAACACGAGAAACAAGCATGTGTCATGCAGGGTAATTTCCCAACAAGCAGATGACATTTGCTCTTGTATTGCTACATTTTTCTTTGGAACACGTGGGTTCGGGAAGCAGGTTCAGGTGAAAATACATGTTTTATTAAACACTCCAACATATATGCAGTGTTGCAGGAGTGGCAGGCACAGATTAACTGAAACACCCACTGCTTGAAATTGAACGCAGAAAGCTTCACCTGGGAAATGTGCATTGCACTACTGCAGTAGAACCCCCCCCTATGGTGGGGACTCTGCGGAAATATATATATTTTTTTAGGTTTTTTTTTTTTTTAGTTCCTACTTCCTATTTCGTTTTTGTATACTTGTAATACATCTTAATCTTTTGTATAATCATAATACAGGTAGTGCCAGTCCACAGCCACTGGGCAATTAGGTTGCTATACCGATTCCATATACATATATGTTGGGTATTGGTTAACATTAACCTTTCTTAAAGGAAACTTAATTCGGACAGCCTGGAATGAAATGTTTCATACTTGTTACTCAACACTGGACTGGCTGGTTAAGGATGTTGTACTAAAATTACTCAATCACTGGCATTCAGTCCCCAGTCACATTGGGAGTGACATTCCTATAAACCGAGTCTGAAATAACGAGGCTTCCTGTACAAGTCTGTGCCTGCTCCATCGTGGGTTTATTTATTTAATGTGCTGTTTTTTTCTGTAATAATAATAATAATAATAATAATAAATAATAATAATAATAATAATAATAATGGATGCAGTAGTTGTATCAATTAAATATGCAATTAAAGGCCATTGCACATTGTAATCCGATCATGCATCTGAAATTAACGTGATTAAAAAAAAACGACCACGCCCATTCCCTATTGCACCTCGCAGAGTGTCCCGTAATTGTTGTACACTAGTTCCATTTGATCAGACTTGACGTACGTTCAAAATTACATTAACGAATGAAAAACGATTGGGAAGACATGCAGTTTCTTGCAGTTCCCATATGGAAAGACATTTCCGTGGACTTGAGTGTCTATGATATGCATTATAAAAGATGAAATGAACATATAGTATACATAAACACGTGGATTTTGTACAGTATAGGTCATTACACGTATATACTCGAGGAAGTAAAGAAACACCAAAGAAATCGGCGTGACAGGGCAAGAGCGCTCAGGGCTTAGCCAGAAAAGTAGGGCAGTACATGAAGAGACGGAATTGCTGGCTTCACGTACAGAGAGCAGAAGGAAGGCATAGATGGTTTTTGGTGCCAAGAAAATCAACAACGCAGGACCGCAATAACTTTAGCAGCGTTTCCTTATCCAATGCTTAAAAAAAAAAAATCTCACAATTAAAAGTAAACTTTTCACTTGTTATTTAATATATATAACGCTGTTGCTCGAGGACAGCAGCGAACAAGTTCAAGGTCTTGTTCCCTTTTTCTCCAGCTATGCCATTTGATAGTTTAACAAATTAAAAAATACCACGATATCGTTTAAACAAAACCAACTAAATGCAAAGTCTTTTAGACAGTACCAACATTTATGGAACTTTTTCTTACCTCATTTTTTTTTAAAACTATCCAACCCCCCAAAAATTGGAAGTAGATTGTACTGGGAAAATGATTTCTAAAAATGATAACTTGGCAATGATACAAAACACGGGAGTACAGCTGCATGAATGTACACATTTACAGACATGTTTCCTCTCCCTAGTACCAGCATTAAATAACCACGTTACTACACATAAGACACAGCTTGGCGCAAACATGTGCCATTTACTGTATTATCTACTGTAAAACACAACTTAGCAGCTTATTGTGGCATTTTTACCAAACGCCCACTCCTTTTCCTCAAGAGCAGGAAGTCGTTATTTTTACACAAAATGTAACATTAGCTAGATCAAGCACTGTACATTCTCGTGAACCACCGTATATTATACAATATGTTTTACTTACCTATGAATAATAGTTTCAGAAGTGTCGAGGCCTAACAAAGTCAACTCCACGATCTCAGTAAACAAAAAGAAGTGCTCATATCCGGCGAGCGGGCGTCAAGGCTCCTGCTTTGAACCAATAGGAATGTTTGCTCTGCCCCCAAAACATGCATTTCACAGTGTTGTCACATCAGACAGTGGTTTTCCATTCAAATGTGAATGTTTTACTTTATGCTCAGGGCAGTCTGGAGGTAAGACATGTATATATTTTGTAAAGGTACATTTGTCATTTTAGAGTATTTTATAAAGGTGTTTGTTGTCTGTCTGAAATGTTTTCGGTAGATGTGTTCATTATGTGCAGGTCCTTCCTTTACCAAGATGGTGGACACACTGTAACATCACCTCTGTTGGCAGCCGCGACCATTGACCTCTATTACGGTGTCTGTTGTATTATGACACCCTCTTGCATCATACAAGAGTCATTCTCTGCTCCATTCACAAATCTCTTCCTCCTCGCTGATTCATCAGCCCCTGCTCCCGGCTCCCTGCTCCCTGCTCCATCAATCTGTTATTAGCTGTTGTCTGAACTGCTATTTCAGGTTTTTCACTCCATCTTATTCGTATGATTCTGTATGACACACGCATCCACAATGTTTAGAATTCACATCCTGGCCTTTTATTTAATGTATTATGCCTGTATTTAATGTGTTTGCATTGTTTTTTATTGTTTGTATTTAATGTGCTATGCCCTGTATTTCACTGTATTTAATGTATTATGCATTGATCCTCACTATCTTGTAAAATGCTTTGTGATGGTGGCCAACTATGAAAGGCTCTATATAAAATAGATATTGATTGACTGATTGATTATCAGACTTTTTTTTTTTTTTTACTGTATTGGGGCAATCAGACAGTAATACAACTGTTTCCACCCTTTCTGCATTTTTGATTATAATCAGTCACATGTCCTGAAGAAACTGCCGAATGTGAGCTGAAGCAGTATACGTTATTATGGTTTAATATATATATTAACACACAAATAATATAAATGTTATTAAACATACTTTTTTGAACAGGAAGGTATTTAGAGATACAGTATCTTTAAATGTCAGATTAGTATAGCTGCTAGCAAAACATTATTTAAAGTTATTATTATGTAACATTATTTGAGATATCTCTATTTCATTTTTATTTACAGATATTTCAAATTCATTTCAAAATACCTGCAAATGATTTACAGATACTGTATCTCAGAATAGTTCAAGATATCTTAAAATACCATTTGGGATACAGTATCTCGAAATCAGTGGTTTTCAACCCAGTCCTTGGGACCTGCTGTGTCTGCTGGTTTTCATTCCAACCGAGATCTCAATTACTGAACTAGACCATTAATTGAAATGGTAATTTGCTTAATTAGACCTTTTTAATGTTTTTCAGCTCTTAAACAGTTGCAGAGTTCACATTAGATAAAATGTCACCAGAGAGAGAGAGAGAGAGAGAGAGAGAGAGAGAGAGAGAGAGAGAGAGAGAGAGAGAGAGAGAGGGAGAGAGCTTTCAAGGTCTACTTATTGAATATGAATATTTATACAACACTTGTGAGAATACATTTTCATACATAAACCATGTTATTTGTGCTTAGCAAAAAATTACATGGGTTAACAGTTAGTTTTCTTTAACTGTATATATAGCCTTTGTGTCTCAATTTTACCTGCTCTTGGAAAGCCTAGCTTATTGTTTATTATGTGTTTTGTTTGTTTTTTCAATTCATAACATTTCAATACAGTAATAAAAGGTCCACTGTCTTTCCAAATGTATTAAAATTCCTTGAAGAGAAAGAAATTGACCAGCGTCCATGCCTTACCCAAAACACTTCATTAGTATTACTGTACCTATGTATATTTTACTTTATTTAAGTGGAACGTATAAACTTAACTTGTCAGGGGATACAGTATCTTCAAGGCATTTTTACTATCTGATACTGTACTTGTACCAACTTATTACTGGCCCTCAAACACTCAGATTTGTTTATAAATGAGACAGCCTCTCTAACAAGTGACTCCCCAACACAGTGACTTGCACTTCTATCTATTTCATCTCATTTTAATGATTTCACAACATTTTTATGCCAAACGATATCATGTAAGATGGATTGTTTTGTAAATGAGAACCAGCTGCGTTCCACTTCTTCCCCTTTCTGGGCTGATCCTTTCACTTGCTATAATTTTAGGAACTGGAAAAGTTCACCATTTTCTGTTGCTTCGTGCAGCTGGTAGTAATCCTTCAAAAAAAAAAAAAATAACAAAACATCAATACACATTTGGGTTAAAAGGTTCAGAGCATCTGTCTGAGACTACTGAACCACGGATGAAACAGAGTCCATGGTGTCTGGGATAACAGTAGATTTTCATGCATGAAGGTTTGTCTGATTCACTTGGGACGCTTATTTTAGACACTCATCCAAGATAACTTCCATTCTCCTCCCCGAACGTCGTGACGAAGTTTGCTGAATGGGACTCCCAGTAGGAAGGTAGTAGGGCCAGCTACCTAACTATTGTTTAAGCTAGTGAGCACTTTAATGTGTCTAATTTTCTTATGCATGTGTGCTTTGAGACATGGATTCAATAAATATAACGCTGTTTAAGTTCAATCATGTTCTCGTCTCGTCTTAATTATACTTTATTAATTATAATTGATACTGACAATAATATAATCAATGTTGTAATTGTAAGGAATTAATCAGCAACCTTACACTGTGCTAGAATCAAACGTAATTGTAAATATTATATATATACATGAATGTGTGCTTATTGAGACACGATCTAAAATATATATATATTATATATATATATATAAATATAATATATATATATATATATCATATATAGATATCATATCTAGTGGCATCATTTCCAGTGACCTTGTAGAGCTTCATATTTTAAAGTCACAGCATGTATTGTTAAGCCTTATAGCAGGACTGGTAAAGCTGAAATGCAGGAAACCATAACTCAGTAGCATTTAGCTGGAACTTTTTTTACCAGCTGGTTTCAAATAACATCAACATTAAAAGTACTGTAAAGGGAAGGGAGAATGCCCTTTATATTATTACATTACTGCATCGCATGGAAGCAAGAACAGAAATACATGCTGTTTGTGCAACAACAAATGGAACAGTTCCTTCTTCACTGTGTCAGGAAAATAAGTCTGTTTAGGTTTTAAAGCAAGTGCCACTGAATCAAGGTATGTAAATACTACAACAAACATTACCCCACAATAAATGTCGTTGTTGAATATCTGAGGAGGGAGAGCTGAGGGGTTACCAGTTTTGCTTCTCATCTCTTCAAGCAGTGTCTCACCCAATGCAATATCAATGAGCTCAAATGGTATCTTGGATGCTTCCAGAATCCGTATTACGTCTGCCTGCATTGACCTTATCTGAATATTGCAACAAGAAAAAAAAAGACAAATAGTGGATTATTAAAAAAAAGCCATTATATATATATATATATATATATATATATATATATATATATATATATATATATATATATATATATATATATATATATATATATATATACACAGTACCAGTCAAATGTTTGAGTACACCTACTTGAAACCAGGTTTTTTATGATTATCTATGCTTTTAACTGTATAAACTTGTCTATAAACACTGACTATTTCATTATATGATACGTGCACTTATATAAGCTGATAATCATAACTGAATTACATTCAAAAATTAAATTTTTAAATGAAAAGGTAAATCTTGTCAATTTCAATGAAATGGTCACCCAAAGCAAGGAGATGTCAGTTTGAAGCCCAAGTCAGTTAAAAGTCTGAAATGTGTATAACACAGTGTTAGAACACTGGCCTAAGTATAAAAATGTCTTTGTTAGATGTTCTCCAAGTTAACTAGCATGTTACCTAATTAACCATTTGTCACCAATTATTGTTAACAGGTGAGGGTCCATGATTACTATAAATATAGGTAGCATAGGCACAACTTTGTCATTCCTGAATGTAAGGGAGCAGAAAATGACAAAAGAAGCTCAGTTAAACAAAGAAAAAAATAAAAATAAAAAAGACAGTCTGTAATTACTTTAAGAAATGAAGGTCAATCTTTTAAGACAAATTGCAAGAACTTTACAAGTGCCTGTAACTGCTGTGGCCAAGACCATCAAATGACTTGAAGAAACTGGCAGGCATGAGGACCGAACAAGGTCAGGCAGGCCAAGGGTGTTTTCATTTTCAAGTATTTACAGAAACATATACAACGTAAAACATTGTCAGTTATGAAAAAAAAAAACTAGTTTCCAGCAAGTGTACTCAAACTTTTGATTGGTATCTATCTATCTCGCCGTACAATAAAAACAAAAAACGGTAAATGTGTCTCACATTTGCAACTTGCTAATAAATATTACCAAAAAAGAAAAAAAAAAACATACCATAATTAATGATACAAAAAAAATAAGTGCATTTTTGTATTATAAGCACTACTGTAGTATTAACCATACAACCCAATCACTCTCTCGTGTCATTGGTAATGAAATCACCCACAATGCACCTGTACTGTCGGTATGTGTTTTACGTTGTATTTGTACGGGCCCCGTTCACAAGTCTACCAGCCTGTTTAATATTTATAAAGCCCATTGCACATTTTATTTTCAATATGTACTTATTCATTATGTCTTTAGCCCCTGGAAGTGCGGTTATTCTAGCACAACCAACAACGCTAGGAAAAATAGTTCCAATAAATGTAATTGTTCCAATGAATTTAATAGACAAACAAATTATTTTCAATACTAAATTTAAATAAATTCAAAAATCAAATAAATGATCAGAATATGTTCAGTATTTGTCTCATGAAGTTGGCTTTACCAGGGAACGCAGATTCTATATGAAATGACTGGTTGCACAGTTGGGCAGGCTGTGCAGTAGGTGGCACTGTTTGGTGAGGCTCTGAGTAGGGGAGTTTGTTTCTGCCTTTTGTTTACGCGTTGACGACTGTACAGCAGACTGGATGTTAATCCAGGACTTTGTCTTTGTCAGCTGGTGCGCAATAGCTTCTTAAACTTTCTTATAAAATGGGTTGGGAGATGCGTGAGTCCTGAGTACCGATGACTTAAGTTTGTTTGAGGTACAGCAGGGTGATGTTGTGACTTGTCTTTTTGTTGTCGCGTGTAAATGAAGACGATGTTTGATGTTTTAAAGTGGGTATCTGTAATTAGGTTTATCGTCCCACTGAGGGAGAATTTATAAAACCATTCAGGCCAGCTCGCAAGCTTGTGTGCCAGCTGATGTTATTATCACTCCAGCAAAGAAACTTCTTAAAACTGTGTTTATTTCAGTCTTAGGTGCAGTTTTCCAGTCTATTTTTTGTTGGTGTTGACCAATCATTAAAAGCTGAGACAGCCCTGTCGAGTCTGTTGCTGAACTGTTGCGGTCTAAATCCAGGAATGTGTGGACATTGGAGTCAAACAGTCTTAGATGCTGGGACATGTTTCTCCCGTCGGTTGTGCTGTAATTAAATGGCTTGGGATGCCTATCAGCCAACCAGGACGCAGATATCTCCCAACCCATTTTATAATGGATATTGAAGCATGGGGAATGCAAGCACTTTTTCAGAGGCCGCTCTAAGAATAGTTTTGGTTGTGTTTTGAAATTTGAATTGCGTCCGATAATTAGATCAACAATATTATTACGATAATTGATAATAGTATTTTAATTACTGTAATAACCATCATAAATGTTACATTCATCTCTAGTTATATCCTTTCCCCCTCCAGCCATTCATATTGTGAAAAAAAAAAAAAAAAAAAAAAAAAAACGGAAACGGTTTTGTTTTGTTTTGACAGTGCCAACGCTTTGTCTGCAGCGCCCTGTGTTGAGGGTGTACTCACGTTTCTAGATGGAGTTACATTGCAGATATAAACTTGAACAGTCTTTGACACCTGTGCTTGCAGTCTTCTATATAAAAACATATTACTGCCCCTCCTGTTGGAAACCTTTTTTAAACGGTGTGTGTAAATAACCAAGAGAAGAAGAACTCCTGAGCGCCTGTCACTCACTCGTTGCCAGTTCAGGTGCGCACAGTAAAGTGTGCTTTTCGATTAGAACTATACACCCGAGTCGATTCATTAAATAAATAGTTTTATTCTAAATTGTTAACCCTTTCGTGCACTGCGACCTCAATTGAGGGGGGAAAAAGTGTAAAACATTTTCATCAGTGAAACAGACGAGTTCAGGCAGGACGCGGTGGCCGCGCCGGTGGTGCAGACTGAGGACAGATAAGCTCTCCGAGCCTCTGGGCTGTGTGTTGTATCGTTTATTGGTTGTTTTCTGTCTTTAGTGCGTTATTTGAATAAGTAAATCACAATGTGCGTTATTTTGTGTCTGACTGTCGAGTGCTGTATTAAACTGCATTCTCGACTAGCGTCTTTCATTACAATATATTAATTATGTGTGCAAAACTATTTTTTCAGCTGTTTTCCGTATTTCGTGCATGAAAGCGTTAAAGAAGACAACAGTCTTGACCGCTTTTTTAAGATCAGTGAAAGCTTTTTTTTTTTTTTTAATAAACCCAATACTAGCGCGTTTCTTTACAATTACATTGTTATGGTGGATTTGTTACTATCAGGTTGTATTTTGAAAATATGTAGCCATTCCTTTTTTAAAATGTATTTATTTATTGCCAACATCTGAAATATAAAGATGACCAGTTATTGACCCTGGCACATTCCAGCAAGGCAGCCAGCACAAGGTAAAAAGCACAAAGTAGACCCACTTTTCCTCGCTGCCAGTTTTCTCTGCGCTGGGGTGATCAATGTGTCAACACAGTTTTTGTGTCTTTAAACGGAATGGCGCAGACTGACTGGATTGGCCTTTAGATTCTAAATACATTTAGTTCAAGATGATTGCTTCTCAATTCCTCGCATAACGAGTAAGAAGACAGGGCACTTTCGCAGCGATAATGTATTGACTGCTGCCCAACAGATGAAGAGCCCCCGTTGCACACACTCGTTTTTAGGGACATGCACAACCAGTAATTATGTGCTGGATGGGAATTAATATTTCTGTGCACTTTTGAAACGGATTACTCTTTAACATAATTTGCAGATATTAAAATGCATGAAGTTTCTCAGGGGAGCAACATGGGAGAATAAGCTGTTGAAGGTTTAGTGTGTGCAAACAAATCATCTTTTATAAATAATTTAAATAAATCCGCTTTCACTTTTTGAAATCCCTTTCTATTGCATTGTGTACACTTCTATGTTTAAAGCTAGAGCGTTGTGCTCTACTCTTATAAAAGTGTGCTTTACTGTACATCGCATTGCACTGTGTGTCAATTGCTGTGCTTGCTCATGTGTTTACTGCTGCATGCTTGTACACACAGAGACGCTTTACTGTACCGACCTGATTCAAGGTTTATGAGGGTAATTTCCTGACCCCTTCACATTAAAGTGGTCAGGCTCCTCAAAGGCGACTGTTTCACTCAGTTTTCCCGCAGTTGTTGTTTTTAGCTGTCCTTGCAGAGCAAGCTATCAGTTATCCCGTGTCTCTCTCAAGTGTCATCATGGAGATCCGATGGCCATGTGTGTATTCAGTAATGGGTGACCGGTGCTGGGAAGTTCATCTTGTAGTTTTAAATGCGTTGTGATGCACCTCACTTTTTTTTCCAGACAGTTTTTTTTTTTCTTTCATATCTCAAAGTTGTTAACTGGAGTGTACTCAGCATTGCATAACCAAGGCCCATTTTCACAGTCTTTACTACCACGCTTTTACTGTGGATTTACTGTATTACACGTTGCTATGCTTTCCCTACAATAGGGATACTACAGTATAATCTATACATTGATGTTACTCTAGAGGATGAAGGCACTAATATTTGTATTCAAGTTTGTTTCTATAAAAGGTACTTCATACCGTTCTGAAAAGAATGTTTTTCAGCCATGTTCGAAAAACGCGTTTTTATGCAGTTAGTGCACTACGAGCCACCGTATTATGTGCTGGTGGTGAACTGCCTGGTGAACAGGCTCCTTTCACACTGTTGCTCGGAGATGTAAGGATTTTGTGATACCAAAGTATTTATTTGTTTATTTATTTGTCTTTGGAGGATACAGCCCACAAGTAAGTATAATACGGTGGCCGTGTTTGTAGATTGTTATGTAGAAAATAACAATGGTGAAATGGCAGTGTCGCAGATTTACAGTAATCTCAATTTAACACGATAGTAATGACTTTTTCAAAATTAAGTTATGTTTAAAAATAAGCTTTAATGTTATTGTTTTAATTTGAACGAGTCTTGGTTTAAATTTCTCGTTTAAATTCTGCATCATCCACCCAACTTCAAATGTTCAATGTGTCTTTATATAGAAACGTAAGGACAGTTGTAATTGGCGCATCCGAAGACAAGTCACTAGCTGAGCTGTAATTGTAACTCTAGCTAGCAATTTCAGTGTCACACATTTAATTCCCATCTCCCATTAATAATGGTATAATGGCATTAATAGAGGTTCGACATTGTCTGACGGTGTCTTGAATCAATCGATCAATCAATCAGTGTATTGTATGCATTTTCAGGCGAATGATGGTCAACTCACCGTCCCCTTTACCAGAAAGAGCCATCTATGGATTCGTCCTGTTCTTGGGTTCTCAGTTTGGATTCGGTGAGTATATTATTAATGGATTGATGTACAGTGTGTGCACAGAGTTAAAGGGTGGCCCATATATTTTTCTTGTATGACGGTTATATTTCCAACAGGAAGAGCGAAGTCGTGTACAGGACCTGTTAACCTTCAAAACCTAGTTCACGGTCAATTGATGAATGGCTGTATCTGAAAATGATTGTTCGTAATGTATTTATTTATTTATTTATTTTTTAGTTCTTTATTTGGTGTGGGCGTATGTTCCAGAACCTTGGCTGCACTCTTTGGGTTTAACATACTGGCCTCAGAAGTAAGTGGTCATCTTAATAATAGTTGTTTGGGTATAGGGACTAATCTTAACTGGTATCTGTGCACGATTTTCCCGTCAATCCAGTTGTTTCCATGTGACCGCAGTTATTATGGAAGTTGTCGCTAGACAATGCTCGTTGGTTTTTGAATGTTTAAAAAATCATGGCTTTGTTTTAGAAAAGCATTTTCTTTTTACCTAATACAATTGGATGCACCTCTCCCCAGTTCAGTGCCTGTAGTGTGAGATAAAGCCACTTACTTTTCAAGAAAATGTTGTTAAATAACACATATGAAATAGTTGCGGTATCCTGTGCTTGGTAATGACTTTTCTTGTTATGATTTCAGGTATTGGGCAGTTGCTTTGCCCATGTATTTGCTCGTTGCCCTGACAATTAGTTTAGTGCTACTGCTAGGCGTCAACATGATGAGCACTGCTCCACTTAACTCTGTGGACACTGTCACAGGTGAGTAGTTATACTGGACGCCAACATGCTATAATATTATCCAGACCAGAAAATGGAAAGTAAATACTAGATTGCTAGATTCAATTTTGATAAGCCCTCTTGATCTTCAAAACATCTTGGCTGGGAATGCAGACTGGAGCCACTCAGTAATTGTTCTTTCATGTGTTTAAACTTATCAAGTGACCACTTGAGTCTTGAGCTTTCATCCCCATCCTGGGAGGGTCACATGGTAGTGATGCAACTTTGGCGCCACCAGTTGATATTGAGGTTTTCAAACTGTATTTCGAATTACACGCTAGGACTCGCAGACCTATCCATCACACAAGTGCTGTTATTTAGTGTCACATCTTTTCATTGATCCATCAGCTTTTCATTTCTAAAGAGCCTGCCATTGCTTTCATCACTGAAGTTTCCCTTTCAGAAGATATATTCAACTCTGTAATTTCAGTAAAGGTGGCCAGTACACTATCGTAATACTATAATAATATAATATAATTAAATAATAGTTCTTATCCCGTGAATAAAAAATATCTTTAGCTTGATCAGAAATGCAACCCTAGTCCAAGCAACATACACACTGTACTGTAAAAATAATACAACTTCATTTTTTAAAGGACCAATTTAATTATATTTATTATGGATATTTAATTGGATGTTACAAAAAGTTTAGTAATAGTGTGTTTGTACTACAATTATGCACTAAAAAAACACTGGGATCAAAAGAAACTAACCCCCACACTGAACATTTCTAGTAAGATTGTCTCCAGTTTTTCTTCTAACTGTATGTCCCTCTAAACATGGTGTTTGCAACAACTTGTATGGATACAGTACTCTCACTAATCAGAACCCGCTTGAACCATGCTATCACAATGAAATGCATGCTGATAGCAGCTGCAGAAAACAAACATTCCATATCACAATTGATCTGATGAGTGTGTGAAAGATTGAGCTGTCTCAGTGTTACATTCAGTTTGAACACATCGCTAATGTGAACAGGGTCCTAACTGGCTTGGGTTAGTGACAGTCTGCTGTAGCTTCATTTATATAGAACTTGTTCCACCAGTTCATTAATGGTATTTTCTACCTCATTGTTGCAGACAGCTATGCTAAGAGCCAGCAGGCTCAAGAGTCTCAGAAGGGAGGTATTCCAAGCTTAAAGGATGTTTCCATCAGTGAAGTGAATCGCATTTTCTTCCTTTCGCCACGCCACCTTAATCACCAAGTGAAAAGTAACTTGGAAGAAGCTTGGAAATGAACACTGTCATTTTCTAAAGGAATAACTTTGGGGAAAACAGCAGAGGAAGCATACAAGCAGCATTTCTACTGAGCACTGAGTTGGGACTGGGGTGCTAGTGCTTAGTTCACCAGGGTGCACACCCTGGTAGAACTTCATAGATATTGCACATTCTAGCAATGACCAGGAATGCTTGTTTTTTAGACAATATGGGCCGTATTCACAAAGCCTTAAGGTCTGTTTTGAAAAAATCCCTTAAATAAAAAGTGCTTTGAAAAATGAGAATAAACTATTTTTATGAACTACAACCCTGATAAAAATGCTTACTATAGCTACATATAAATTGTGTTTCTGGGATTCTTGTGCAGTTTTAGATTAAGATAAGTCTTGTACAAAGTAGGTTTTTTTTTTTTCTTTTTACTGTATGTCAGTTTGGGGAATATGTCTGCTAATGATAAAACCTTTGCTGTGAAATAGTACCATGCTGTGGACTTGACATGAATAAACATAGACATGTTTCCAGCCCTGTTTGGTTGAACGTTTACAGTTGGGTTTAAATCCCTGTTTTGTATTTGTTTATTTGATAATAGCTACAGTCAAGCGGCATCAACGGAATCATTGATAAGTCCAAGATACTTAGGAATGAAGTTAGCCAGGGTTAAATACAAAACTGTTTACTCTGAAAGATAATGAAGAATGGTGTGACATCTCTTGTGACATCAAAGAGACAACGACGAGTGGAAACTGGGGAAAATATAAGACCCTGGTTGTCGGTGTTAGAGGAAAGGGCTTTTGTGTTTACATATGTCTAAAATAAAACTTAGTACTGTTTTTTTTAAATTAAATTTTTTAATCAATAAAAATCTCTTCCATAAAAAGGTTATCTTTCCTGCTTTGTACTTTTTTCAATATTTGACTAGGTTGTGTGTATGTTATATTATCTCTAAGAACCATCCATCAAATTGGGGTGAAACTTGGTATTGTCATTAATTAGCTTGAGGGTTTCACTGTCACGCCTGGCATTAGTTAGCATGGGAGAATGAACACTATGTCCTCATGCAACCCTCTGTATGCTGTATATTGCATGATGAATCCTGTTGGCACCTGGAGTTGCTTGTAATGGTATGGTACATTAGATATGTGCCCATTAAGAGGATTATATTAAAATGATACAAACATAAGCAGTAAGGGACTTGAACCCACTGGGTACAACTTTATCAATTATGCTATGCTGTCTGTGCTTTCTGCTTGCTGGAATTGCTAATAATAAATGAGCCCATATTTAATTTCTCTACAAATAGCACACATTAGCAATGTGCAATATGTTTGCACTGTGTGGCTGATTGACAAGATCTGTGCATAAGCAAATATGCTTTACATTTAGCAATTGGAGTTGCCATGGCGACCTCCTAGATTTCTGCCATGTGGTAGCACAATAGCTTTTCTCTTATTTGAATGCACTGTGCATACTGTGTAATAGTGGAATTTAAAATCCAATTAAATTGGTACAAATTAAACTGGACACGCATTCAAATTTCCTTGTTTTTCTGTGCTTTTTTGAATTCCTTGAGTTCCTGTTTTTCTTTCGGTAAGAGTAAAAGTTTGGGATTGGCTCCTGCCACTCGGTGTAGATTGAGCATGTCCCAGGCTGCACTGGAGAGTAGATAAGCGACCCAATAAGTCCTTCATCTGATGCTATCTCTAAACCTGAAGGGAGGAGTCTGTCACTTAATTTGATTGCTTAAGGAACGTGATCATAGCAACACTAATAGAGGTTTGCTGAGAGCTGTCTTCACAGGGGAACATTGCAATGACCTAAAATACTGCTGTTCCATCACACACCAGTGACAGAACTAAAGCTGACTGTTAGATGAACTCTGTTCCTGGCTCTTATATAACACTTTAGGCAAGCAGAGTTAATTAGAATCTGTCTGATGATGCCTGCCCATTCATATAAGTGACAGAAATATTAAATGCAATTTACTACATACAGATAATATAGTTTCCTAAGCACACATATATTAACAAAATAGAAACCGATATTAAAATAACCAACAGAGATATTAAATGCAATTTACTACGTGCAGTTAATAGTTTGCTAAGCACACACAGTAACAAGCAGCTTCTGGAGTTTTAGGACAATTCAAATGTTAAAACCGTCTAGCATTCAGAGAGGGCAAATTCATTCATTTGTATCAATCACTATAATGACCATAAAGACCCCGAAGAAGTAGATCAGCATCCATGATATTTAAACATTTAAAACTTTGTTTCTTTTATTATTAAGTTTCTGTTTAGCACTGCTATATATCCTCTGTGTGCTTCAGGTATAGATGAGTATGTATTACCCTTACAAATGATCTTCAGTGGCAATGCAGTCATTGAGCCATTAGTACAATGGTACCAATACACATCAGTAATCCATACCAGTACTAGTGTGCAATATTTGTTCCAAATGTTGCCATTGTTGGTAACACTGTGTCTGATACAGTGATACTGATACTGATTTCTATTATTACTATTGTAACAGTATCCTGATTACATTTTTTCCAAACTTTATAAGGGTTAAGCCTATGAGTGTTGCACTGCATCATAGCTGTATGTGCCTGGGTAGTTAAGGTCATTACAGTTCATGACCCTCCAAGCGGTCCGAGGTGCAAGTGAAATAGACGTAACCCTACTCTTATCTGCTTGTTTTTCAGCAGCTCTCTTCAATCAGTCTGCGGTGGAGCAGCAAAGCAGCTCAGTTTCACCCAGGCTTAGCCTATCACACAGTGCCCAGCCCCAGACACTGCTAGAGGGGCTGCTATAGCACTGTCATCAGAGTCTGAGATAAGGCATCAAAAACAAACAGGGCTGTGATCAAATAGCAGTGCAGTGTTTAAACCCAAGTGTAATGGTTTACCCCGGCCCTTATTGTAAACTAAAGCAGATCAGATGTCAGAAACCACTACTGCTAAGGGAGACTGGCCTTCACGTCCAGCTGAATCCTAAACTTAGGTTTAGGGACCAAGTTGGATCCCTGCTTCATCTATTAGGAATCTCCTGGTAGTCACTAGAGCAGTGGGCTTTGTTTATCAGAAATAAATAACTCATTATCTATGGAATAGATAACTTACCTGTATAGTCTTTCTGGAGAATCAAAACTTGATTAGAATGGACTATTCTTGAGTATTAGTTAAAACACACATATAGCGGGGTTAAATGAGTGTAATAATTGTAAACTTTTATTTAAAACGAAAACTAAATGAATGATTACCGTTCAGACACGCTATTTAAGGCATGTCTCATGAATATACAGCGCAGTGAATCGATGTTGGCTGGGTCTGTATTCTTAACCTGCTGTTTCTGTTCCCACCTGAGTTGCTCAGTAAGGTCTAGATCTCAATCTGGAAGCAGGCTAATCCATCACCCGAGTCATTTTCTGTGGCTGAGACTGAGTAATGTGAAATGAAGTGTTATGGGTCATTTTAAAATAGTTATTGGTGTTTCCGTACTCATGACAAATTGGGAGTGTCTAGCTTTGAGAATCTAGCCCTAAATCTGATCACAGTGCAGTGACACTTAGTGAAGGGTACAGCAAGGGCCATGGCTGCAAGGGTTTCCATGTCTTCCAAAGAGGGTTGACTGGTAAGAATTAGCAAGCAGTCTTTCGAGGGAAGAGCCGTGGGCCATTGCCCACTGGCTGTATTGTAAAATACTGCAGTAAAGATCCGTAGCCTGACTTGGGTGATTTATGGGGATATCATCCATCAGATAAAAAACAAGGTCAAAAGGTATACCTCAATTGATTGCAAAGATCACCAACACAGCATCAAGGATATTTATTAACAAAAAAGGAAACGAGACACCAAAGATAACTTCTGTTCTTTCTAGTGACAGCCATGGGTCTCAGCCTATTTCTCTCTGAGTTTGCTTGTTTCAATAACCAGTATTTGGATTGTCTTGTTTGGGTGTTGGTGACACACCAGGTAAGGCTGTGACCTCGTGGTTGAAAGTTCACGGGTTCAAACCCTGCTGTGGGCAGCACTTGGTCATGCTCCATCACCAGCTCCATGTGCCTTGGTGACATGCTGCTTTGCAGACCTTAAGCTTCCTTGACAACTTATCAAAAATGACTAGTGGAGGTATTAGTCCTAAAAAACAAGAACTTATACAAAGTAACCATTCCACATAGAGATTTAAAAAGATTATTAAATGTACCTCTTTCACACAATGCATACACACCTGATGTTATGCTAGACAAAATAGATTTTCAGGTATTCATTTCTTAGTTAAGCATTCATGTCTGACACAGATGATAATTCACTGTGGTGACAGTAAAGGGGCCGTCATGCTGGTCTTTCAGAGAGCTTCTATCTGTTGTATGACGGCTGCTCGTAAGCTTTTTGGCTATAACGGTTTAAAAATACCTTCACTTGGAACACATGCTTTAAGTTAGTTTGCTGGGAGGCATTGCAGTAAAGACGCATGTTAGTTGTATTGATGGTCCGCATCATTTTAAGGCTTCAGTATTTTTTTGGTTCATTATGGGTTGTGTTTGTTAATAAAGGCAACTCACCATAACAGGCCACGCTGATTTAAAGAGTACATAAGGACTACATTTCCCATCATCCTGTTGCTCACTGGTAAATCCATCTCCGTTACATATGTGAGCAGGAGGATGATGGGAAATATAGTTCTGAGAGGTCCATGTGGGTACATGGGAAACCAATTTGAGGCAGGGAATGCAATGTAAAAGTTTGAAAAAGTGGTCAAAAAGTAAAAAAAAAAAAAAAAAGAAAATTATAATTAAAACAATACACACAACTTACGTAAACAGTTGTAGCAACACATGGGAACAAATAACACAATAAAATAAAAAGGTTCTTATGTACCCTTTAACTGAGACTACCCTAAGCAGTAGTTGGTTGCAAGTCACTGTACAAATATCCATCAGCTGAAAAATCATCAATGAAATTGATCACTTGAAAGTAGAATCCTGCTCTACTCAGAGACATGTCAGGCAGCCCTGCTGGTCACACCTCTGCACAGCTGCTCTCATGTGGGACAGGTGAGTGACTCTTATAGCAGCTGCCAGCATAGAGGAATGCAGTTAAGAAAACCAATCACACTGTCTGCACAGATAAATAGAAAATACTGCAGTACTCTTGTAAATGGTAGCTTCCACCAGGGCTTGGCTGAACTATGCACTGCATCCATCTTTAAAGAGGAAAAACTACTTTTTTGTTTGACCTCTTAGTGCACCCCTTTTCTTGTGTTCAAGATGTTTAGTTTCTTCAGTTACATTGCTATGAAATGTTGACCAAACTGGAAGCCAATAATATGTGCCTTATGTCAGCTATATTCTTTTTATCTATATTGTTAATATTGTTTGAAATATTTGTAAATCCTGAATTAAATGAAAAAAATGAAACAAGAAAGAATGGTAAAACTGTTAGCTACAAAAATGACAGCACAACAACGACGTGGTCTAACACATTTTTAATGCTATATTGTTTGTTTCTGCATAAAATAAACCTTTTGACTTATTGTTTGAGAAAAACCGACATGATACAAAACCTTTACACTTTATTATAAAATATTTACAATCTGTACATCCACAACATCTAATATTAATATAGAGAAAAAGAAAACAATTGCACCAATCTAGCATTGCCGGCGATTTACAACTGCATTGGAAGTTTCCACAAAGCAGTTTCATATTGTTACCCAAGAGGCTGTCGTAGTGGGTTAGGGTATGAAATAATATTATACAAACTACTGAGGTCTAGAATAAAACGCGAATGAGTTGTAAAAAGTGATGGTGTAGCACAGCATAGTAAAGCACTTGGGACTGTGGTAAAGAATGGTTACTGTTAGATTACTGCTAGACTTCAGGTCCTGGCAGATCCCTTAAACGAAGGTAAGGGATTCTGCCTTTGGGAAGCTGAAGTAACAAAGACCCCAGTATAATATTGCCAGCTGTTGCACATGAGCTTTTAGACAGCGTAGCTGCCCTGCCCTCTCCTTTCATACTCAATGGTATTTCCTGTTGGTGTTTGACCTCATTATCCATGTTTCTTTGTGTCTTTCACTCGAGGAGGCCGGGTTTCCTGACAGCCACTGATCCGTCTCCTCTGCGTATTCATTTCTCTGTTTTCAAAACAGGGACCGTCTTTCCGTGTAGTTTCCCCTTTCTAGATCTGCGGTGTTGTCAAAATCCAGCCCCCAGTCCTCATAATCGAGGGAGGCCCCTCTCCTCTTGGATTTCCTCCTCGTCCTCCTCGGAATCCGAGTCGTCGTTGTAGAAGTGGATTGTTGCTTGCACAGGGAAGCTGGCCAGAACCTTCTCTCCCATGCTGTTTAGATAGTCGTGGGATTTGGACTTGGGCATGTAAAGTCTAGGGACAAATGAAAAGAACATTTTTATTCACAAGTAGCATATCCTAAAGAAATATATAGGCTCTGACTTCCATTATTGTTGCTCCCGTGAAAATTCAGCACACCTGAAGAAAGCACTAGCCAAAGTGTTTATTACTGTTTTAACAACTAAAACATTGTTCTTGCATTAAACAAACGGACAATAGCCTTGTAGATCTGTCCTTTTAACCCACTCAATAGAGAATTTTATTTGAAAGAAATCAGAACACAAGCTGTATTTATGTAATTTGATACACTATAACGAGACTTAACTTTTGCGGTTCACAACATTTTAGTATGTTACAGTCACAATATAGTTAAAGAGAAAATTAAATTAACAGTTACAAATGCTTCAAAAAAAATTACAAAGCAGCCTGTCCTCAAATGAGGACAATGGCACTTAATGGGTTAAAAATATTACTGCAGTACATTTAACCGTTTAAGTACCAGCACAGAGTAGGCTACTATACCAGCTTGTGTCACTGAAGTGTAAAAGTAGTTTTGATCGTTGTTTAGTTAGTGGTCTAACATCAATAACGATTGTACAGATGAAATAATAAGGATATGTCCAGCAGCCTGGCTCTTAAAGAGTTAAATAACCCTGATTAAATAAACATTCTGGCTTGTGTATTTCTAGCTTTGCATCGCTGTGTTTACTTTCAGATAAGCATTATGCAAACTGGACCCTGGAGCACATCTTACCCCTGGAATGATAAGAGATTTACTTCATTACCTGAATTTCAAAGAACAAAAAAGGAAATTTATAACAAATCCATCACTTTTTATAACAGAATCCGACCAGGAAGCACGGCCCTGTGGCATATTTAACAAACAAAGAAGTCCAGTACAGGCAGGACGGATACTTAATGAAGGGAAGTGCAGCACAGTCTAGCAAATCCCTATAAGTCGCCTGTGTTCTTCTGCTGGTGTGATATACCTTCAGTACACACCTGACTGGATGTTGGAACCCCAGAGCTCCTCCTGTCCTCCGAGTGCCCATACTGTCTGTCTGTGAACAAACCAAAAGCAATGCATGACTGTGTGCTGCTCTTGAACAAGGGGCTGCTGCAGCAGCATTGCACTAACATGATGCACAAGTCAGACACAGTGCACTTCTGAACAGAATGAACAGCACCAACAAGCACTGTAAAGAGACTTGTATGTACATGCTCAGAACAGACGGTATAGCTTTACTAAAACTTGCTAACACTGATCCAAAGTGGAGTTTGCAATATTATCATTGACATATATATATATATATATATATATATATATATATATATATATATATATATATATATATATATATATATATATTATTAGCTATTGTACTTCTGTTTTCCAATATGTCTTCATGCAAGTTGTCAAACTCGTAACAATTCATCCTCTCAGAAAATCAATGCAGGTCTATTCTAACATCCATTTCTATTACAACTCGCACAATCTCTTACCTGACTTTGACTCATTTGAATGTCTCTGTTGGTCTGGATCCAGGGTCTCCACATGGCAGGACTGCTAAGAGAAAAAACAAAACAAAACCCAGTATTGTTTCTTACCTCTTCTCTCACATTATACTGACAGTGCTGTACAGAACAGTTCAGCAACAAATGAACGTGTTGCTTACCCTAGACTCGTTATGTACTGTAATAGATCGCAATATAAAACAAGATTAACAGTGTGATCAGGAATGCCTTCCCCATTGACTGATTAATCTTCGCCTTAGAACACAGTTTAACACAATGTCAACTAAGGCCATTGGCTTATTGGGTTTGATTAACACTTTCTGACATCCCGGCAAGTATTGCTTGAATCTCCATTGGAAGTCTGCTAACTAAATTCACTGAAACACGCTAGTTTGACTCTACTAAAACATAAGAAACTTAAGTTATTATTATTATTATTATTATTATTATTATTATTATTATTATTATTATTATTATTATTCTGCGTAAAATTATTTTTAAAAAGACTACACCCTGTCAATAAACAAAAGCGTATCAAATCAAATGTTTTGTTGTACTGTATGTATTCATAAATTAAAAAAAAAAAAAAAATCATAAAAATACGCCTGATTAAATTGGCTCATAACTACCTCGTTCTTTATTAACAGACACGATTCATTATAAGCTGAATTAAATCTGTCCTCGGCTAAGTAAAGGGAAGAGGTAATATAATAATATATAACAGCATACCATTTTGCTGGTCCCCGGTTCGGTGGTAAATGCATGTGTCTGCAGCACTGGCAAGCATGGGTCACTTGAGCCTTAAGAGTATAGACCGTGGATTCCATCTTCCCGTGCTTTAGCGAGCCTCTCGATTCCACCGCTAGCGACCCCGAGGAAGAGCGGACACGACTGAGCAGTGCTGCCAAGGACCCGTCCGCTTATCAAGGCTTTCCTATCCAGCCCATCACCCAGGGTAAACAGGGCTCACGGCAAAAAAAAAAACTAAAAAAAAAACCAAAAGGGGGTGTGATTCCTTCCTAATGAGCTGCTGTCTGTCTCCGCTGAGCACCTGATACAATGCAGCAGAAACGCTGACAGACCGTTGAGGGGAGATGATAAAGTGGCATCTGGAAAATGGAAGAGTTTATTTGTTATAATACACAGGTGTATTACCGATTTGAATGCGTTTAAAAGACGGTGTCTGAAAAAGGCTGTTACGATAATGGCATTATCACAAACAGTCACTAGACCTGTTCAGTACTAGAATCAGCCGTTTAATGTTTCCATGTGCACCAACTTAGTTCTGCTTCAGAATTTTGGTATAATTTTATTTTTCATTACCTTGGTTGTATGGATCTAATGCAAGCTGCAGTATAATTAACCGTGTATTTATAACTGAGACAGCAGCTCGAAATCCAGTACAGCAAAACTACACACGTCTTGTTATTTTTTTTATTATAATGTATATATTCTTTATGTTTAAAATAACTTTTAAAATAATGTCTTTATTTATTCAATCAGTTGATTAACTAGCATTCTGCTCTACCTTAACACTGAAAATATTTACCGTTACCCGAACGTTGCATAACAATACTACTACTACTACTGATAATAATAATAATAATAATAATAATAATAATAATAATAATAATAATAATAATAATAATAATAATAATGTTATTATTGGTTTATTTTATTGTTGACATTGCCAATAGAACAGCGCTCTCGGTCGCCCTCTTGCGGGAGAGGGTCTTTCTACAACGATTATATGATCATTATATTTGCCGTCTGTCACGGCGACTCACACAACCACGCCTCCCAGCGTTAACCAACCGGCATGGAGCATCCCGGCAACGACCTAAAATAATGTGTACACCGTAGTGCAGAGAATATAATCGCACTGTCAACGATTCACTCCCCGAGAGGCGTGATAATACGGTACAGAGGAAATGGTTAGAACTGATTTCGCTCTGTACCATGTGTAATGCCTACAGCATTGGCACCATGTATTGGCACCAAGATTAACGTCTAGAGTCAAAATAACACTTTCAAAATTAGTTTTAAATAAACATTCACTTTCTTCAATATCTGATTTCTTACTGAAAAAGTTTAGCGCATTTTTGGGCGCATATACGGTATGACACCGTGGAGTTGGGAGGAGTCGAAAGGGCATCAACAGGGAAGTGGGGAAACGAGACAGAGAGAGAAAAAGCAAGAACGGATGAATGTATCGGAGGATAGACAAGTCCGGTTTCCCCCATGTCATAAGCAATGCTGATTACACTGTGCTACGTCTATTTGTGGGTGCGATTCCAGAGGTGTTACACGCTAGTTATCCGAAGCACCGTGCACAGACTGCACAGGAGCAGCAGCTTCACTTTCTGCAGCGCCCTGAAACCCGCGCAGCTGCAGAGATTAAAGCAGCGCCAGGGGCACAGTTTCAGTAAGCAGGTAACTCGCCCTGCAGACCTCCAGGAGACAGCGTGCATCCAGCTGGGCAGCAAGGTGTTTTACATTACAGACGCGCAGGTGATTGTTTCCTTTGCAGTTTACCCCATTGCATTAGTTTACACTTTCTGTTTGTAGGTTTTTATCTATTCTGTGTCAAAAGCCCTCGCATTGTTGAACACAAAACACGTTCCGTTTACAGCACCGCTGGCCTGCACGCTGACTTGGTAGCGGATGTGGTGGTTATGGTCCTCTCTCACAGGTTTGAGGATGCAAATAAACTGAATAAATCGTAGCCTTGGGTTTTAGTTTGAGCTATAGCCTGTACTTTTAGTAATGAAACGCGCGGCGTGTGTAGTTGCAAACCGAAGTCCAGTAGTAATAATATCTAAATATTATAAACGATGTGAATAACTGGTAAGTAATTACAGACACTGACCAATTACTTGTTATTTGGTATAAATCATTTTTAATTGTGTTTAAATGCAATTACATTTTATTAGCTGTCCGTACCTATATGTATCATGTCTTAGTGCTTTACCGTTACTTTATCAGTTAATCAAGTTAACAATCGAGTCGTCTCAATAGTTACTTTAACTGTTACTGTATATCCCACCCTTTCATTTTTTAGGTAAGGAAAATACATAGCAGCCCAATAATTGATTTATGACTTCACATATTTTGGTTTAAGAACATTCTATATTTGGTTATTGGAAGCTGGTTGATTAATATTTTTAGTGTCCTGAATAAATTGACAGATTAGACATAATAATAGACTGATTATGTGTGGATGGAAGAAAAGTACCACAAAAAAGGGATTGATTATGGTAATGAGAAACCTTTATAGTTCAAATGCCATTTGGGATCTTGCAGATGACTGAGTAATGCAAACTAACTTTGTATTTCATTTTGTATTTACCTACTGAATACTGTACCCCATGTGTTTTTCATATGCCATGCATAAGACTGCTTTCCATAGCACTTTGATCCTTTCCAGTTTTTTCACTTGCATCCAAACTAATGCCTGGCTGTACATTTTTAATTGATGTAAGCTATCTAATGTTACAACTTACATGTTAAGCACTGTAACTGTACCCCAGTAATACTCATTATAGTTCTGTACTGAACAGCTTCAGAGATGCAGCTAAAATGGAATTGATAGTCTTAACTGGCTAGGATGTATTTAAAACTAAAATCAGGTCATTTTAGACTAAAATTAAGTGATTTAGATGATAACTTTAGTGCATGTAAGTTGTCTTTTTAAAGTGATAATCCTCCAGAATATGACATAAAGCTATGGCCAAACATTTTATGTCACCCTCTAGAATTAACTAATTATCATAAGGTGAATGAAACATGCTGAATAATGTATGTAATTCAATACGTTAGCATACTAGTTTTCCATCTACTTAACGAAAAACTGACAAAAATGGGAAAATGGGACATTTTTGGCCACCGCTGTATGTATTAAGTGCTTTGCATTGCGTGGATATAGCTGGACACATAGTTAACGTTAAGAGACATTCACACTTTGTGCTGTGTGGCAGAGATGGGGAATACCTGCTGTACTATGTATGTGTGTGTCACTTGCAGCCCTGTGAAGACCTGAGCAAGTGGACCCTGCTCCGGGGAACAGCTTTGATTTATTTGGACTCTGCTCCTCGACGAGAGCATGTTGCGTTTGTACTGGAAGCTGCATCAGGGCAGGAACAGGGAGCCTCTTTACACAAGCTGCCAACTTCATCCAAAAAGGTGGGTGTGCTTTTTAATCTCCTGCAGAACTGTGTGTATTTAACTGCTTTACCTGTTTATCAGATTTGTTTTCTTTCAGTCTGGGCTGAGCGGCGTTAGGAGTATTGATTCGGGTCAATAGAAGGGCAGTCCTGCGTTTACATTGCCTTTCGGGTCTAATCCCAGCACGACAGTGAAAGCTGCTGACCCACATAACTGGCTACTACCAGGATCATTCACTGCAGACATGTTTTGTAGGCTGTTAATGATAATGATTTTAATGAACTGTGTTGTGAAAATGTACTGTTGTGTGATATCGAAAGAAATTAGTCTTACACTTAAAGTAAATCCATGGTAATTGAATTATAATTCATGTTTTCCTGTTTCATTGATTTGCTTTAATATAATTAACAAAATGTAAACTTAATATTTATTCACAAAGTGCAAGCGTTTGAAATGTGAACGTAGCAATGAAAGTACTGTATGGAAAATATACTATACCTACTGTACAGTGTGGGATCAGGTTATGGTAATATAGGATCCAAGTTTCTATTTTAGGTTTTTTTTCCAGATGTCTGCAGAGTTCTACCGTGTGTCAGATATGCACAGTGGGGTGTTACAGTATGTAGCGCTTTTAAAATAAAACAAGATTATTTTTGTAGTTGCTTGCTTTTGTTTTATGAAAGCAACATTCCTTGTTTATTTTTATTTTGTTTTACTATTTAATGTCTTTCTTTGCAAACAAAAATAAATGAATAAAATAGATGGGAAATATTTTAACCAGCTGTACGTCCCACAACTGCAGTGTTGCCACCCCAGATTTGACTGCAATGATAACAACCAACCAGTAAGCTGTAAAACAGCACTTAGCTGTGCACTTGACAGACACTGGCTTGCAACAGGAAGCTACGGCTTTATACATTATTAAATTCATGTGATTTGTGCAATAAATTAACCACTTTTGTCCAAGTACCCTGTAGGAGCAGGGAAACTTTGTTGTAAGAATCACATTGTGTTCTCTAATGATTTAAAGTGTGGAATTGCATTTAGGCTGATTAGCTTAAAAAAAAAAAAAACAGAAACCAAAACCTAAATCTCAAATTTTAAACCAGCCAAACATTCATCAAATGAAACATAGGGAAGTATGCTTCTGTAATAGAGAAATAAGAGATGCACAGAGGAAGGACTGGGTAGTTTATTTTAGCTTGCTTTATTGATCCCTGATAGGAAGACAGAGGATCTGTCAGGCACTGTTTTCAAAGGCACAGACAGGACACAGTGTAACACAGCAGCTTCTGTGGAAAGAGCTTGTGTTTGTTGTCAAGCTTCTCCGGCTTTGATCTTTTTTGTAGACTTGGACAAATCTGCTTGATTTCCACCCTTGTCACAGGAACATCTCTCGCCAAAAAACAAAAACGCTGCACTCTGTGGATCTACCCTTCAGTGGTAGTGGACGAGCTTGTTGTTGTGTATTGAGGTTCGTTTACTACAAGCTCCAGCTTTGATTGGATTACCTCTGCCATTGTCCCCCAATCCCTCTTATTTGGAGTACTGACATTCTTGGCCACGGAGGATGCACTTATTTGCGGAGCTGTCTCCTCCAGCCCGGAACTTGATCTGTGATACACTGTGTGATTCCAGGACCCCGTGGCTACAGCCAGTCGGCTGCAAGCTAGGGTTTGTGTATTTTATCTTTTTTTTTACAGGGTGTGGCTGTCTGGTGCTGTGGATTCTTAAGTGTCTCCGGGTATGGGGAAAAAAAAAAAGCACGTCTAATGTTAAGTGCTGCAGACCATTGAAAGCATATAGAAAGCTTTCTGCATATTTCTGACAAGTCATGCTTTCACCAAAAGCATATCATATCCGGGAGATAGGATCCTGTCTGTCACAAAGCTTTTTAAAGATAATAGCTGTTCAGCATGCAGTATCAGAAGCCTTGGGGGTTAGTGGTTGAGGCTGGGGACTGAGAGAGTGCAGGGGCCCCAGATAGTGTTTGCACTGGACTGCTGGGTAGCACAGGTAATATACAGCTTGTTGCTGAATCTGACCATTGACAGAAAGATTGCTACAATTTTCCAAGGCTGTTGTAAGTATTACACAAAGTCAAGCTTCTCCCACTGCAATATGTGGTGCATAGCATCAGATGCAAAAGTTGCTGTGTACTCGCAGTGTACCCATTAGCTAAATAGTCTAACCCTGTTATCCAAATCAGGAATCCTATCTTCAGCGTCTTCCTGCAACCTGCTCCTCCTGAAATGTTTTCTTGCAGTGCTCACAGTAAAACGTTTTGTTTTTTGTAGATTCTAAAGTGGTCAGACTACTGTTTGCCTCTCGCCTGCATCTCTGGCGACCCATTCAAGTTAATTGCAGATGCCAGTGTGGATAACTTCACCAGGCTTGGGGTAGCTTTTATGGAGGACAGGTTACAAATGGACAATGGGATGGTACCAGAAAAAATAGTTTGTAAGTATGTGGATCTTTAAAGAAAAAAATAAGTTTATTTAAAGCTGTTGTAGGTGTTTTTGTTACACACATTTTTCAGAAAGGCTGTATTTTTCAAAATTCAGAAAGGTTGTATTTTTAAACAGTCAGTGAACTGCACTCAAGCAATAATACTGTTCCACATAATGGCACCTTTTGTTATTGAATTATGCTTTTGTGTTGTGAACTGAGGCCACCTGCACACAATTTCCAATGGCCTTCATAAAGACAAAGTGAATGCTGGTCTCTCTCTGGGCATGATTATAGCTGCAGTTGAAAAGCCTATGTCCCTTTGCTAGTCACAGAACCAGCTGGTGCGTTTTCATTACATCACTGACCGTATTATTCAAATTATACTGTATTTTATTCACTTTGTTTTTGTGTGTCCCTTCAGCTGTGTTACTTGAGGAATCTGCACTAAAGAAACTGGTTGAAAATACCAAGATGGATGAAGTGAAAAGCCCTGTATCTGGTACACAGACTGAACAGACTGAGGCAGAGATGCCAAAGCTTAAGGAGACGGTATCTGATAACGAGTCGGGGGACAATCTCCAGGATGGACCACAGCTTGCAAAAACTGTGCAAAGACTGCAGAAGGACCAAAGCTCAGGTAGGGCTCAGGAAGAGAATACCAACCAGGCACAGAGCAAGGACCAGAAGGAGAATCAGGCCTATCTGGGAGGGGATCATCACAGAGACGGACACCACCTCCACCTTTCCAGCTGCCATGAGTGTCTGGATCTGGAAAACAGCACCATTGAGTCTGTGAAATTCGCCTCTGCAGAGAACATTCACGATCTGCCTGATGACTACAGCGGGTTTGGCAACCGCAGTGAGGATGAGAGCTGCACTGGCCAGTCCAGGCGGGTCAATGTTAGCGGAAAGCCACCCAATGTGCTGGTCTACACTGGCTCTGATCCCAGTCGGTTCCAGGCCAGATACCAGCAGGTGAAGACCATCCTGGCTGAGTGCATAGACATGGACAGCTATATCGTCTACCACTTGCTGGAAGAGCAGGTTTTGAAGGACCCCTGGGCAGAGAACTCCTTGCTGCTGGTTTGTGCCTCGGAGGAGCTAGTTCCTGAGAAGTTTCACAAACTGTTCCTGAACTACCTTTCCAAGGGGGGCAAGATACTTGGGCTGGCTTCCTTCTTCTGCTTCAGCGGGGTCAGCGTAGCTCCCAAGGAAGCCTTGAAAAACAAAATCCACAAGCTGTGCTTCACTAAAGCTGACAACACTGACATCGAGCTGGACGTGCTGACCAGCGGGAGGGTCTATGAGAATGCCGCAGCCAGCAGGGACAGTGGTGTGGAGTTCTGGGGACACCTGGGGAACAAAGACAAAGATATGGTGATAGTCCGTCTGCCCTATGGGGATAATGGAGGGGAAGCCATTTTGAGCCAGGTACAGTAATACAGTAATAATTTATTGCAGTTAATATAACGTTCTAGATTGTTTCTGTTAATCGGAGAAGAGATAACCATTCGTCAACACAAGTCTGACCCAAGCCATGCAGTTGCACTACAGCCCCAGATGAAACCTGTATCACAGTTGAATTAGAGGCATTCATGTGGCTTGGTTCAGTTCAAATACGTCCCGTCTCTGTTCCATTACTGTCATTCAATACCCCCGCCCCTGATGCGCTGGACCAGCTGCCATTACCGTCCCGTGTTTACTATTGTAAATGTTGCACATTTTCAACACCCCATTACACACTTGTATATGATTTAAGTACAGGCCCAGTTGTTGTATGTTAAAGTGAATCCCAGGCCTGTGATTGGCTTATTCTGTCCTCTGGGTGTGTGTACGGACGTGAGCAGCTTGCCCACTGGAGTGTGTTCTTGTCTGCATGCTCGTTTAAAACTAATCCTTGTTTTTATCTAGTTGGTGGCACCATCTCCAGGATCAGTCACACTGCCGGTGTTCGATCTAGGGGAGCGTCCTTACAGTTGACTGGAAAAATGTTCATGTTTCAGTTTAGGGGTTTTGCCAAACATTACCGCTGTCAAAAATATACAGACCAAATAAATGTGTTGTTCTTAGCAATTTACATAGTACTAAGTGTAAAGTGTAGGGCAATTAATTTAATATTCCATGTTTCATACCTTATATAATTAAGTGCTGTACACATGTAGTTTTATTCACAAATACTGTACATTCCCAATATGCAAAAGTTTAAACAAGTTTAATAGTAAAGTTAAAACATTTAGGAAAGTAATTGGAGACTAACACCCCTAGTTTGAGTCCTTTCATCTTGCTAGATGAGGGTAGGGGTTGTATTAAAATAGAATTTCCATGTTAAAATGGCATGATGTGACTAAAGCTGTTAAAGTAAAACTTGGAATGCCTAAAAAAAACAAAACAATCCCAGTACTAATGACTGTTCAGTGACCAGATTCCTTTCTCGTCTGTCTCCGGCGCTGTGGCAGGTGCTCCTGGACACTCCCCCAGACTCCCAGGAGATCCAGGACCCCGAGGATTTCAACATGCTGAAGGTCAGCAACGCCCGGCGCTACGAGGTCCTCACAGAGATCCTCGGCGCTCTCGGGCTGAGCTGTGAGCTGAGCGTCGTGCCCCCTCCCAGCCCTCTCTACCTCCTCGCCACCACAGAGGTACGGCTTTCACTGCACTGAGAACCCGCTCAGGTGCTTTAGAGGCGCCGGATTTGAAAAAGAATTATTACAGCGTAGCTTTACGGACTCTTAATTTGAATTACCCGAACAGTGGCAGCCGTCGCCCTGTAAGATCCTGCTGGTTTATCCAGGGGTGATTTATTGACCCCCGAAGTACATTAATAAATATAATACAGATACAGGAGGTCTGCATTAGAGTGGGTTAAGAAGTTGTTTGGATCATCACAATAGCTGTTTTGTCAGATTTGCAGTATTTTCTTATGAAATCTGTGTCAGAGCCTTGTATCTGTGGTACAATATTAATTCAAAGGGTTCAGTGACATGAAAAGAAGCAGAAGCATTGCAGCATTGTTTAAGCGCTGCTGGACTGCGTGATGTCCCCAGCACAGGCAGTTATGCCTGTTTGTAACTTCTTGTCGGGTCTGCACTGAACACCCATTGATGATCAGCCAGTGGGCTCCTTTTAAATTGCATTAATTCTGGCACAGGATCTGAACGTGCTGACATTAAAGTGTCTTTGTTAAATTATCCAGTGAAACTATATGGCATGGGTCTGTTATTTCCTTGTGGAATAAAACTGTGACCCAGTGCATTTTTTTTTTGTTCTGACATGTTGGTTCTCTAATATGTGCTGCCCTCTGGGGGTCAAGCTAAGTAATCTATTATTTTAAAGACTAACTTGAAAGAGAATCAGGCACAGTACTGAAGAGAGTACCTTGAGTGTTTGTTTTCATTACCCCCCTGTGGAGAGGGGTTTGCATGTCTGTCATGCTTCACACGTGTGGAAATGTGGAGAATCAGTTGTTAAATTGTCATGAAATTTGGCATTAACATTTAAGTTACTGGGAATACCAGATTCTGGGGATGTGTCGGGGTGTCTGTCTGTCTGTCCACTCAACCATCCCTCTGAATATCACACTTGCATTTCTGCATTCATCTGGAGAATTGCTTAACAATTGAATGGCTTGTTCTTGTATCAACAGAATTACAGAATAGTGTAGAATATGTCTGGTCATTAACGTTTTCATTAGAAAAGAGACTTGTTTTTACACATTTTGAATACATCAGGGCACGGGTTGAAATATAAACTTGTCTCGTATGAATTATGTGTTGCAATCATTAAAGTTTATATGAACAATTCTGAGCATCCCTGTAAAAATAGCCAGTGAATAGAAAGAGAGCCTTGTCTGCTGGCCTCCATTTAAGCCTAGCATAGATGTCTATCTTTCTGGGCTTGGCGGGCTTCAGTTAATTCCTCCATTGTGTCTTTGTAAGCCCCCTGATATTGATATTTAAATAGGTCTTTGCCAGTGATGTCATACCCACAGCTATGCAGGGAATGTGCAGACCATGCATGAATCTGTTTCTGCGCTTCCTCTTGTGGATATTACAATAACAATAGAGCTGGTTGAATTACCTATCCTGGGCATTTCACACCAAAGAGAGAATTCAAGTTTCTGTGTAGAGCTGAACCTGGAGTGAAGGTGAAATGCTTTGTGTGTACCGGCGCCTCCTCTTACTGTTATAGGAGGTGTTGTCTCGTGCGGTTTGGGTGAGAGGACTGAAAAGCTGCTCAAACTGTGCAAAATGATTTCTGTTATGATGCCATGTGTGTGGTCCCGTGCGTAGAACACATGGCATCATTTATACAGATTCCTTAGGTTGATTCGCAGCTTGCCTCGAGTATCTCCCTAGACTCCAGATATTAAAAACAGTGGTCAGTATGCTGCTTTGTACTGGTAAAGATGGATATTTGCTGCCCTTTAGTGGTGCTAGACACTTGGTACTTAACCCCACCACCCCTGCCCTGCCACCTCCAGAATCTCCTTATGGACAATTTAGTAGAACACATCTCAGTCACAGTGGCACTGGTCCTGTCTGGCTTTAGATGACAGAGGGCCCAATTAATGAGGATTAAATGATTATTTTCTATGGTTTTTCAGTAGACTTAATAATCAACACTAAATACATTTCCAGAACATCACGGTAATCGTTTTAGTTTTTTACAACCCTACTTCCATCTGCACAGCGACTGTGCTGCATCTCCACAAGGTGGCAGTATGTAGCTACAGTTCAGTCCATGTGCTGCCTGAAAACAGTACCCAGAGAGCACACAATACTAATACCCAACATCGTACTGTATCATAAAACACAGGTCAGACTCCTAAAACAGCCAGTTAGCAGTTTTAATTTGGCAATGTTTCTGGAAATAACTATATTTAATAAAAAATAACAAATACTTTCTTGAAAAATAACAAGTTTACGGCACTGTGCTTTTCTTTATGCACAGCTGAAGAGACACTTGTCCAAAATGTCCTGAAATAAAAGATGTTTTAAATAATTTGAAACCTTTTTTGTACATCCAAAATAAACCCGTTCATATGTGTGTGTGTGTGTGTGTGTGTGTGTGTGTGTGTGTGTGTGTGTGTATATATATATATATATATATATATATATATATATATATATATATATATATATATATATATATATATATATATATATATATATATATATATATATATATATATATATATATATATATATATATATATATATATATATATATATATATATACATATATACATATAATACACATATATATATATATATACACACACACACATACATACACACGCACACACACAGTGCTCCCTCGTTAGAAGGTGGCCCATTATATTTCGTAACAGGGTATAACTTTCATTTGCCCCATGATGCCATTACACTAGGACTAGTACTCCAGTACACACATCTCTTAACTATGGCTCCCAACTGTAGCGTTATAAAGGGGGAGCACCTTGTGTGTTTATTAAGCTGGTACAAGAAAACTGTCATGGCTTGCTGTTTTATTATATGAGTCAATGTATAGCTTTAATGAACCGGAGTGATGCTGCATGTCTTCTGTTAATGAACTTGACTCTGCCCCTGTTCTCAGTATGGAGTAGTGTCTGCTCTTTGGAGGTAATTGACTCTGAACTGTAATTAACTGTAAACATGTATTTAACCAAAGCAGTTAAATGTATTATTATTTAAAAAATGAACACAAGAGCTGACATCTCATTTTCTTTTGAAAATAAAGTTAAAATGAAATGAACATTTGAATTCTGGTGGCTTTTCAAAATTTTTAGAACTGTGTGCAGTTAAGCTAATGCAAAAAAAAAAAGAAACAAACATCATGGGTTATCTTTATTTTCTTGGTTCATTTAGAAAGCTGATAAAAGGATAGCAACACCACCTTTCAAAGGTAGCCTATCCCAGGGCTACCCAAGCACTCCTCTTTTACAAAGACACAAAGTGACTTCTCCTAAGGTAACAAGGTAGTCAAAAATTAGTGCTGATCAGGGTTTGTGAAACATTATTATTATTATTATTATTATTATTATTATTATTATTATTATTATTATTAATAATAATAATAATAATAGATAAAGATGAACAGATCCAATGTGGCTAAATAAACACTGGATTAAAAATATGTACTTATTGTAAAGAGGCTGTAGGTCATGGTTTATGTTTTACGCAGTCGTGTTTATTCTGTGAGAATCGGTTAAATCAGTCACCGCTGTGATAAAGATAATACTCGACAGCAGTCACAATAAAAAGTTCAATTAACGCAAATTGAAAGCCACACAATTGGACTCCCTGTGTTTTAAGTCGGACCTCCTTCTGCAAGTCATTTATCAAAACTGCGCTAAAACGCTCAAAAGCAGTTTTGAGATCATTTCTAATATGATTCGTGAATCACTTTGACAAGTTGGCTTTTCATTTATAGACCCACTTGGACCTGTTGATTTTTAACTGATACAAAAAGACAGTGTTTCCAAAAGCAAAACTATATTTGTACCCTTCTTCTTCTTCTTCTTCTTCTTGGGTATGTTTGGAGTTCAGGTTAACATTTCACCTCTGCCCCAGCCACTCTGTTACAACAAACATTCGGCTAAGGAGAGCAGCTGCCAGCAAGATTGCTTCCAGATTCGTTTTTTTTTTTTTTAATTGCTGCAAAAGGAAAATAGAGGAGCAGCGTACACCTTAGCAATTCAGAAGCATAGTATCCCAGCATGAGGACTACATAATTCAAGGACTGGACTACGCATGCTGGGATCCATGCAGAATGTGTAACGTTAGGGTCCATATAGAATGTGCTACTAGATTCAAATGTGTGAACTTTCAGCCCCAAATATATATTTTATTCTTGCATGCAGAGATTATCCAGTACGTTTTTAATATATATATTATATATTTATATATATATATATATATATATATATATATATATATATATATATATATATATATATATATATATATATATAATCATAAGATTTTTAAATAAAGAAATACATTCATAATATTGTATTTGTTGCATAAACTCTACGCAACTACTGTATGGGGTCACAAATTAAAAAAAAAAATTGTGTTTAGTAAATTTTTTTGAGTGCTCATCTTGTCATTTATATTTTAAAAATGAAAGAATATTTCCATAAGCGTGTGAATTTTGAAATTATATCCAAACGTAAAAATACTTTTTTGGTTTGCTGATAATAAATACAAAGCAATACTATTTGCTTTTAAATAGCGCTGTTCCCCGGAATCATCCCAGGACACTGGCCAGTCAATCCAGCTCAAGAGTAAGCCGACGCAAACAAATCTGCTTTTTAATTTGATCTCAAAGATTCGACGGTGCCAGCGTTCCTGATCTGACTCAGGATGGAGTTCCAAAGGCAGGGAGCAGAGCAGCTAAAGGCCCTCGCTCCTCCTGACTGTAAACAGCCTAGAAGGAACTGCCAAAAGTTTAGCGTTCACTGCTCAAGGTGCGTCTAGGAGCATGAGGTATCAACATCTCCTGTATATAAAGACAGAACTACACTGGTGCCCTATTTAGTATACACCTGTGTTTTCTGATTATCTGTGGGAATCATACAAAGTTAACCCTTTTGTGTCTGTCTGTACTGTCAGAGACCATATGAGGTACAGATTTTGCAGAAATGGTGATAACTAAATATTTCTATAACCTTGACATTGACCAATATGGCTGACAAATTTAGGTAGTTTGACATTTTATGTGACTGTATGATAAAGGCGTTATCACACTTTGAGATAGTGTCTTCACATTAGTATACAGCTGTTTTATATTCCATGAGTCTCGTGGTCATACAAAAATGAACAGGTTTGTGCCTTCACTTATTTAATATAATATAAACTACTTCTATTTTATAACTATTATTATTATTATTATTATTATTATTATTATAGATATCTTGTTTTAAATGCTAGTTCTTTGATTTGTAAAACCCTATTCAGCACCAGGCAGCAGCATGAGCTCTGAGATTGAAATAGTATTTGAATTTGTCTCAGGAATCTGATCGCAGATCCCTAATTACTGCAGTGTAACAAGTACAAAGAAGATAATGGAAGCATGCTGATGAGTGATTCTAATTGATTAGCTATCGCCACACGCTCTAATACCGATCACAAGCAATTATGTTAGCAGTCATCGTTATCATCTCTGCCCTTTCAGACGCCATGGGTGCTAACGAGACAATTCAGTTACCAGATGGTGTCTTTCAAAGGTTGATTTTTTTTCTCTCTCTTACTAGCTGAAGGAAGAGCTGTGGAGCATTGTTGTTGCAATGAGGCATCACTCTAAGTAGCCATGTACAAAATATCTTGTTTCTGTGTGTATGGAAAAAAATAAATAAAAGTGAATTTAGACAAACGTTTTGGCTAATGCCTTCATGGCTTTTGTGTGTCACAACCATGAATGGTGGTCTGTTCTTAAAGCGTTTTACTCCAATCTTTAAAATGTAACCTTGCTGTATCATTTATTTATTTATTGAGTTATTTATTTTTAAAGCAGGAAACTAAAGCTAAAAATTGATTTAGGGGTGGTTTCACAGACCCCAATTAGCACTAATCCTGGACTACCTTCCCTAGTTGGGATCTGTGAAACCAGATGTAAATTTTTAAACCCTGCCTGAAACCATCGCTCACACTTTCACAATTTGTTAGTCATCTTTATATTTTAGTTTTGTATTTATTTCAAAATTTCACTTTGGATCACAATTGATGGACGATGAAACTTAAAAAAACAAAACAAACAAACAAAAACAAAAACAGGATGTTTTCAGTATAGTAAAATACTACGCCGTTTAGGGTTTTTATTTCAGATTGATAGTTTCAGCCTTATGCAGCCTTAACTAGAAACAAATGATTCACTTGTTTATTCTAAGGTGTTCAAAGCACTGGAAGTTCTGTCTTATTCTCTTTTAAAAAAAAAAATTAAAAAAAAAGCAAACTTCCAGCCTTATGAGCCTGAAGAAAACACACCCGAGCAGACTGGCGGCTTGAAAATGAATGTGTAACTAAAACTGACTGTATTAAAATGTCTCCTGTTCAAATATCTTCCAATCGACAGAAACAGAATTGTGTTTTAACCATCTAACAATACCATGTCAACTTATTTTTGTTTGTTTGTTTTTTTTTTTGGATATACTTCCTTAAAAATAGTCTCATGCTTCCAACTTATTCCTGTATGTTTTCATTGGGAACCTGAAGCTCCTTATATATTTAATTTTGCAATGCTTGGTTGCCTTAAAAAAATATATCTGGTATTATATTAGGTTAAAGAAACCTCATGTTTTCAACCCACATGTAGACAGACTCACAAGCCAGGGACCCTACATTACATGCCTCTTTTTTTTTATCATCGTTCAACTTGCAATTTTAATATGCTGTTTATTCTGCACTGTCAAGGTCACACTCGGGGCCCTGATGGCATCAAGAAGAATGGACCTGGTAATGCCTTTGCACCACAAATTAGAACGCGGCAAATTGTAATGTAAACTTCACTCTGTAGCAATAGTATTTGCTAATGCAGACTTTTAAAGCTGGATCTAGAACCTTAAGCGCTGAGATGGGCATTACGCCAGTCCTGGTTATGTTAGCAAGCCAATTTTTCTTTTTAGACTTAGGAATAGGAATTAAAAAAGAAGACTCTGCTTCTTTATACTGTAATCAAGTTTACACGTGCTCTTGTCCATTGGTTAAAGTCACAGACTGTTCTGATTAAGGTATGTTTCTGGAAATATGTGTGCAACTGTATTTAAAGGGTACATAATGACCTTTTTATGTTATTGTGTTACTTGTTCCCATGTGTTGCTACAACTGTTTATGTAAGGTGTGTGTATTGTTTTCAATTTTTATATTTTTTATTTTTTTTTTTTTTACATAAACTTTTAAATTGCATTCCCTGCCTCAAGATGGCTTCACATGTACCTGTGTGGACCTTTGAGAACTACATTTCCTATCATCCTCCTGCTCACAGATGGAACTGATGGATTTACCAATGAGCAGGAGGATATGCACAAAAAACATGTGACATCAAAAGTGATTTTTATTTTATTATTTTTAATCGCTACATCAAAGACTCCATGAAAGAAGCATTACCTAAAATATGCACATGTGCCTGGAAAATTCCTTCAGCCTGCCTTTTACAACCTCTCTGCAGTACTGCATGATTATGCAAAACCTGACCCTAACCTCCTTTAAAGAGGGTGGAATTGCTTTCAGCATTCTTTTATTAACATATTTAACATATTGCTCAAGATAGCTGCAACGACAAGTTTCCAGGATTTCTCTAATACCACTGAGCACAACAGCTGCTCAGGTAACTTTGTGATCCATGCATACAAATTGTACTTACTTTACAAGCTTATATTTAAGCAGTAGACCCCTCATCAGGTCTGCTTGTTGACCACATACACCACTACTGTACAGACCAGGTCGGCGACCAAGTAATGCCCAGTAATCCGGGTTTTAGGGTGAATTAGAAACTAGTAAATGGTGCCTTTTTATTGTGGTTTCAAAATCTTTAAATCTTATTTCTTTTTCAGTGTTTAAGTGCTCTCCTTCCGTTTTGTGCATTTTTTTGAAATCTAGATTGTCTATGAGAATGTTCCACAGTCTTCTGCTGTGTGGTAGTGCCTTCGAACACAACTTTCTGATTTCAGATAAAAGTTTCTAATCCTGCGATAATGTCTGATACCACCTTGACCAGAGGTTATGGAAGTGAGGAGTTTTCCAGCCATTCACCTGTTATTTGGCCTGTTCACCTGTCTAGTCTTTAAATTGTTTTTTATTTTTTTATTTTTAGTCAACCAGGCTTTCCTTCCTGGAATGGCTGTCGACCGCAGTGGACACAGAGGGGATCTTGAGGTCCAGCAAGGTCTCTCTGAAAGTGGTTTCAGCTCTGCAGCCTGGGGTGGAGTTGATGGAGGGCATCATTCCTCTGGTCACACAGCCTTCGGGGTTCTCCTCTGAGCAGTTGGACCTCCAGACGTACTCCCGGAGCCTGCGGTCCAGGAGCCTGGGGCAGATCGTCCTCTTTGCGGAAGTGACGCCCACGACCATGGATCTGCTGGACGGGTAAGATTCATTCCACTGCCCTGTAATGTCTCCTTAACCAACCTGCTCTTTCACAGACCTCTCCGCACTGCATCTCATCAGCTCCAGCAGGGTTGCGGTCAGCTCCTGTTCTTCAATTCCAATTCCTTCGCCGGAATTGCAATTGGAGTTGGAATTGATATTTTAGAGACATTAATAATTGCTGTGATTGTACAGCTGCTTTCATTGGAATCCAATGTAATAGACTAACAGTAACTTCCATTTAAGTGATTTGTTGTTGCCACCGTGAGAAGCACATTTTAGCAGAATACTGCTAATTGCGGTTTTGATCATTGATGCACTGGAATTGATTAATAGGGAATGGGAATTGGACATTTTTAAAAAGGAATTGGAATAGGAAATGGAATTGGAATTGACAAGCAGGAGTAATAGTGAAGAGTCCCTGGGCCTGTCCTGTAGATCTGCCATGGTTCAGATCATATATATTTATAGACTCCTCTCATTTCTCCTTTATACTTAAAGCTTCAAGCTTCATAGAGATTGAAAAAATGCATAACCGTATTACCGTTACCGTTGGAAATTGGGCACAGTAGGTTTATTTTGTTCTTAGAATCCTGCATTTCATTGAACCCCTGCACACCATTAAACAAATCAGACCATTCAAGCCATGAAACAAACACACACAAAACAACCACTGAACAACTTGTTCTAGTAATTACACAATTAAAACTAGCCTCTCTTGTGGCATTGCATTGTAAAACACAGATTTGATGTTGAAACTGTCTTGGGGATTTCACTTAACAAGTAAAACAGGTTTACTTAATGTACCCTGCTCCATGTCGAGGTGGTGGTGCTTCATCTTCTTCTCCTTAATCTGTTTGGATTATGTATGCTTCAGGCTGACTATATTGCACCAGTAGGGCTCGCACTGGGAGGAGAGAACAGACTCCTGCTTGTACTAGCAGCCTGTTCACAGGAGCCTTCAGTAAGGGTCTGAACAGCAGATAGCACTCCGCCTCTGGAGTGAGTGATGGTAACCCTGCTGCAGTAATGACACTGTGACGAGGGAGAGGGAGAGGGAGAGGAAGGGGGGAGGGAGAACGAACCAGTGTGCTGGGAGGGCAGGCTAGTGGGCTGGAACTCATTTAATGGCTGAATGACCTCACAGCAGTAGAAACAGCCTGCACCTAATAGAGGTCTTTGTCTGCATTTCCACCATCTCACTGGTAACTTGCCATTCAACAGTCAGGATCCAAGAAACAGGTGGAAGCTATTAGACCTGTCATAAAGTTTGAAAAATTGATTCTGGACTCGAGTTGAATTGATTGGAGCTGACAGTGTTGTCATTAAGGTTCTGTGCTAGAAAAAAAAAAAAGCCAAAAAAAAAGATGTCTATAACTTGATTTAAGAGCCCTTGATTATTCGCTTAATTTCCAGATGGCCCACGTTGCTGTTTTACATTCTAATTAAACGTTGTTATTCTTGAAAGTATCTTTTCTGCTCCAAAGAGTTTGGTAAATTTAAACCGTATAATTAAATTACTAGTATATTTATTTATGTATTTATTTAAATATTGTGTATTTGTTTTTAGTCAAAAGAGCCAACTTCCCTTGTATATATAAACTTTTTTTTTGTAATAGTAATTAGTATAAGTGATACATTTTTATAACTCTAGCGGGCATTGTCCTGCAGTGGATAGTTGATCTTCTTTCCTTGGCCTTTCTGACATGCTTTTTGCAAATGTAAGAGAGGGGAGGCTGGTTGTGGACCGGCAACCACACAAGCAAGCTTCTTAACCACTATCCAAAAGAGCCAGTCTCCTCTAGAGGTGTGGTTATAGAGCTGCCGGAACCCCTCTCATCTGGATCGCTAACACAGTGCATTAGACAGCGCTTCTTACACCAAGTTACTTCTTGTAATTTTACCATACCATGAAACAATGCCATGTGAGATCTCAAGAACCAGGAACCTAAGAAGCATGGAAAAACAGCACAGGCGTGCAGGCAAGAGGGTAGCTGGTTAGACTGAGCAATGGAGAAATGTGAGAAACAAATCTCAGTATTGGAGCAAAAGAGCAATTCAGAATAATTGCAAACATCATAAAGCGAGTGCAGTAGCCAGGCACAGTTACCAGAAATGATCAACTTCAGTTCTGTATAATTGGAATTCTATATCTTATTACTTATTTACTGTCTTCTAGCTATAATGTACTTTTAATATAGTTCTATAAATAGGTACAAATGCACACTGTTGTGGGCAAATACAAATATTTAGCAATTAATGTAGAATGCTGTCCCTTGCAGTACATCTGTGTTATTGCTATACTGGCAAAACACGCATCATACACGTAGGAGGAGTCATACGCAAAAATCACTCATTATCATATAATAGACGTATTCCCCCCGCCCCCTACTCAACACGACTCGACCATCATGACAGTAAAAACAGACATAATGAAGCGTCAGCCGCACAAAGAGCACAGCGTGTGGTTTTCACTAACCCTACTGTGCAGAGTCTTTTTTTTTTTTTTCTATGGGTAAATATCGGGACTTTCTTCCTAAGGACAATTGCGGGACATTTGCTCCGACCATATAGGATCTGTTGGCATGTATGGTACTACCAAGCGTCCTTTCCGATCGGGAGGGAGATTTTCAACATTGATTCTTTCACTCTTTGTCACATACCAATTTAGTATATCAGTAGACTTGGATTCATAGTAATAATGTGCTTGTGTGTGCGAGTGGCTTGTTGAGTAATTGAGAGATAGCAGCACACCAGAATGGGTTTCTGAGGATCAGCAGTGATGAAATGCTTGGTTTCCTAATGCACGTTCTGCCAGAGTACGAACAGGAACGGGGTGTGTCAATTAATTACAGAATGTGATGTTTAATTCACCTGTAGGAGAAGAAAAAAACACAAGCAGCACCAAAAGTGTTTTAGCAGAGCACATTTGTCAAGGCATTCTGTACATGTCACCTTCATTCCCTCTGTTCTAATTTTTAAGCTAGATTTCTGAACTTTCATCCAGTCATACCAAACATGAACTCAGTAAGTGTACACATCAGCGCCTTGCAGTCCTATGCATTTAACAGCATGCTGTTGCTTTATGAACGCATCCTTTTTGTCCATCTATGTTCAATTCATAGTAAAATCAGCTGCAGAAGACACACGTTGGTTTGCTGTAACCCACCTAACTCATCAACCCTAGCCCAAATATTTTTCCATGCTCTAGAGTACCAGAATAGTTTTTATTTGCATTCATTTTATTACGATCAGATAAATAACCTGCTGTGCTGTAAGTTTCTCCAAGCATTCCCCCCCCCCCCCCCCCCCCCACCAATTGGGAATTCAATTGGGGACGCATATTTGCGTTGCACTGTGCACTGAAACCCACAGGACCAAGAGGAAATTGTGCACTGAAGCCTGTTCAACACTGATATGCATCCCCACTTCCCTTCAGAAAAATCAGCCTTTTGGAAATTATTTTTTGAAAAAGTTAGTAAGCATGGCAAAAAGATATAGCTACAGAAACCACAAGAGAATTATACAGAACATGGGCAGAAAATTAAATTGTGTGGAAATGTATATAATCTTCAATTTTCAAGCAATAAAACCTTTCCAGCACTGGCTTGAGGATTTCAGACCACTTTGTGAAGGGAAGTGCTTTGGTAAGCATTATGTTAGTGTGCCCTGATAAAGACAGGTTTGTATTGACAGCAGCTCTGGGCTGATAGCTGCCCAGGGAGCCTGTTTGTTTGTCCATTGCATTATCTCTTTGTTTAGTCAGGAACAGCTAATAATACTGAGCTGTGGCTGATGGACCCGTTCCCACAAGGTCAGCACAGAAGGGGAATTTCATTGCTGCTTCTCTGTCATTCATACTGCTATAAGCCCACAAAATGACAAAGAGAGTCTTACAGTATATATGAAAGTGTCAACTCAGTCTTTAATTAACTTTAACTGGGTCTTTTAATTAACCTTAAGTAAGACTCTAAAATATATATATATATATTTTTGTTCTAGTTGTTTGGTTATAGTTTTGTAAAATGAACTTTTCAAAAATAGGAGTTCATTATAGTAGACTGTGTTTCAAAATGTAATCTGAAGTCTAAATAAATAAATAAATAAATAAAGCAATGAAAAATGACAGTGTGCATGTCATTTTTCTACAGTAGAGCCTACTTTTGAAGTGGACTCCACTAATGGGTTTTGAAGGACTGGCCTATTTGGAATACTGTTAATTATTTGTAAAAAATATAATATAGCTGTAAGCTGATTTTCACCCCACTTAAGATACGAGTGGCCAAAAAATGTGGCAAAGCCACTCGTGGTGAATATCGGCTGGTATCATAGAGCATCCTATAGATTATTGTATAGACATATATACATTTTATTAAGTAGTGAATTCTGTAATGCCTGTGGCTGTTTATTTTCAGCCTGTGATTATTGGTTTTGTACAGGTCTATAGGTTGGCTCAGACTGGCATTGTGCATGCGTGGTGTATACCACAGTAAGAGTAAAGTAATGATGCCTTTCCTGCTCTGAGTGTGTTCCGGGTGCATGCAGCACAGCAACTGGTTTTGTCAGTGTTCCCAGCTGTAGCCCTCAAATATGCCACCTTGCAGTCAAATTAGACAAATGTACTTCTTTTATGTTTGAGATATACCTAAGCCTGAGGTGCCGATGGGTATGCAGTTCATTCCAATTATAAAACTTATCTCCAGACAAGGCCAGGAACTGGACTGTATACAATTACAGTTTTATAATGTTAGGTCGTGCTACAGCAGTTACATTCTGTATACCTAACGCTGTACTGTACCTTAGGCTTAGGTATATCTCAGTAGTGCACGAATAGAAAAGTATGATTTTTATTGGCTTATGTTTTAAGATATTATTGCAATAAAATGTTATAGATGTGCAATGCAAAGACTTAATGAAAAACAAGCGACTCTTATTAGTGCCCCCCGCCCTGCCCAGGGCCATATTCACATGGAATAAACCTTAAAATTTGCAGAAGGAGGAGCTTTAGTGAGGGGAAAATGTGCCAATTGTCCTGGCAAAGAACCCACAAATCAGTATTTGTTTGCACAGGGAATCTACAATCAAAACTGACACCGTTTGGTATTAGGGCCTGTTTCCTGTGAAAATATGAGACATGTAAAGACCTACAAAAACTGCAGCAGCAGGTTTGTACATAAAACATAATTGGTCCAATTGACCTTGCCTGCTCAACTTCCAATTATCTCAAATTGTAAGCAGATGGCTAAAGTCCTCATTTCATATTCTTCTAACATCTGGCACTGCATTCTAAAGTAAAAGTTTATGTCTAGAATGAGCAGCATATTAATTAGCTGAATCTGGAGTCAAACGAAAAAACCTGTTTGAGGGCAGTTTAATATTAAGCATTAATGTGTGTTCAGAAAGTAAAGGTGTGTGTGTGTGTGCGAACATGGTAAGGCCCCACTGTTTTAAAACAAGGGAGTCTGTGGTCCAAAATAGACAGGCTATTGCTGTTTTATTTTGTGCAGGTCTTTTAAAACGTCATAGTGGGTCCAGTCAGTTAGTCTTTTGGAGTAAAGATGAATAGATTTGTCGAGGGTAACAGAAGTGTCGCTACTAGTGCTGCCAAGTGAGCATTGAAAAAGAAGGTGAAGTTGTTGTAACCCCTGGGTTGTTCTTTGACGCTGTGATCTCAAACTGTGATCTTGTGACTCCCTCAGTCATTGGCTCTGAATGACACTGTACCCCTTTAATTAAATGACTGCTTTGTTCATCAGCTCTAATAATATACTGGTTTTAATGATATGCACGCTGTAACAAAGATCATCCAAACAAAAATATTTTTTAACTTGTTTAACAGCTGAGTTGCTGCTGTTTACATGACATGAAAAAGATATTTAAATAAATACGTCACGTTGTAACAGAGCACAGCATTAACCCAGGAATAATATCGGAGTGTAAAAGTGAACATGATCCTAGCGCTTTAAATTCCAATGTTTGCATTTTAGATGGTCTGAAATTATAATAAAAAGTTTTAAATTAAATTTAAAATTCAAATTATACATATTAAAAAAAGACCTGTTTCTTATGATTTAAGTAGTACACTCAGTCAGAACTGCATTAATGACATGTTTAAACATCATTTTTTTAAGTGAATAATGACCCAAGTACTGTGTTAAATCACGAAACAGTCAACCATTGATTTGAGTAAAAAAAATATTGTAACAGAGGAGGCAGAAATAGTTGGCAGTAAGAAGGAGCTTGTAAATCAGAGTGTGTGTCTCTTAACTCCACCCCTAGTGGATGCAAGTACCACACAGAACAAATAGGGTAATGGTTCCACAGTGGTGTAGCAGCTGAGAGAAGACGTGTTTGTGAATTCTGTAGAGGCTGCTTGTCTCAGTTGTAAAGAGTCTGTAGGTTTAAAGAGTGTTTCTAAACAGCAACAAGAATACCTTCAGCAACATAGCTGGGATGAAGTCTGTTGTATTTTATGCATTTAAAATGTACACGCACCCGGCAGGAAACCCTCATTAAGTTGCACATCCAGCTTTTTTTCAAGAGGGACCCAGGAAACAAAGTAGGCAAATAAACATTTAGCATGATTGATTCTCACACACATTTTTTTAAAATCGGTGATTGCATATACTTTGAGCAAGAAAGTAATTGTAAAATCAGATGGTTAAATTGACCTGATTCCAGAATTCAGGAGCTCTATACATAAGATGCCTGGCCTGTCTTTCAATATTCAATTTACAGTCAGTGTTCCTTAAAATACAACGCTGATAAACTTCAGTTGGTAAAAAGGATTGCAAGTACCTTGGACCATCACCATGTCTACATTCGTACAGCAGAGAGTTAAAATCTTCTTTTCTCCTAACATGTTTTTTCCAAACTTGTGAGCAACATCTCTATAGCCAATAATAGGCAACTGTACTTGTTATGTTTTCTGAATGGCAGTCAAAGGTTGGGAGCTGAGCTTTAGTATTTTTGTATAAGAGTTCACTATGGTAAAAGCACAGCCGATTGTAAAAGAAACACAGTGAGCAGCTGGTAAAGCTTAGGTAAGCACTGTGAAGCCCAGAGAGGTATGGTAAAGCATGTAAACTGTTAAATGCATAGTGTAACCATGGGAAAGAATACTGCTAAATTGCGTCCTGGCTTTTTGTCTATTGGAGAGGATCTTTCATTGATCTTCTAAATGAAAATGAGAATTTGCGGCCGCTTTTTTAGTCAGTAGGATTAGGTCAAATAATCACATTTACAGATTAGTTTGTACTATATTGATCATGAAAATGTTTGCCTCTTGGTCAATACAAATATGCTTATGATGTTAATTGCAAATCCAGTTTTCAAAATTAACATTGATATCTTGCATAATCTTCAGATTTCCTTATTAGATTTCCATACCTAAACAGCTTTTGCACATTTGAACCTTTTCTTTTTATTAAATGAATAATAATAATAATAATAATAATAATAATAATAATAATAATAATAATAATAATAATAATAATAATAATATTACATTTCCTTTTCTCGTTGAACTATACCAAAACTTGACAACATGATGGTGTTCTTACACTGGCCAGTGTGGTTTGTGATCTATTTTTGCTTTGTTAGGTTTTTCGAACAAGACAAAAACAAAATATCATTCATGTTGTACCGTGCTTTTGGTTCACGGGGCTTGTCAGGAAACATCTGTATGCTGAGAATCTTCTTTGTGATTAAAAATTTAAAAAAAAGAGAAAATAAATCTTTGTGAGTAATTCCTCTTTTGTGGTGGTGTTTGATGCAAGCTCCCTATTGGGGTAGCAGCTTGGCTAATCCCACAGTGAGAACATTCTCAGACTGGTGAGATGTGCCCACTTATATCCACTTGTCATACAGATGGCTTGGATGGTGTCCATTTGTTCTGCAATGACCTCACGATGGATGAGTGACCTTGGTTCTGCCGTCATGGTAAAGGCTATTGAAGGGAAGGGTCCCTGTTGAGCTTCTCTCCATAAGAAAACAAGTGAGAGGTATCTGCTATCTTGACTTAAAAGATGTTTTCTTCTGTTTGGAAGACTAGGCTTGTCCCTTTGTGTAGTAGACCTGCTGCTTTGTTTCCCTTTGTTCAGTACTTGTTGCAATTACCAACAGGATAAAAAGTGTTGTTGGAATCCTTAACCAGCTGAGCTTGGTAACAATGGCCTGTTGTCCATCTTGCATTTGAGGGATCTAGTAAGGGATGTGAAATCAACAACACATAGCAGGGGAGTGGCAAGCAGAAGCAGGTCAGGGTTTAATGGGCCGGTCCATAGAGGAAACCTAGCACACCAAACTGCACCTGTAATCTACAAGATAGCTTGCGTTGCTTTAGCCACAATTGTAGATCCGTGAATAACTGTTTTTGTTTTAATTGAGCCGTTTCATTTTCAGACTCTTTCCAAATGCTTTCCAATGACACTTAGACACTGTACAATCCCATCACTCCCAGGTCATGCAATTACCTGTGAACCTTTGACCTGGATTGACAAATTACCCCCACTTCAATTTTGATTTAAACGGGCATGTGTATACTTTCATCACCCAGTTTCAAGGGGGGTCAACGTGGAAAAAAAAATGTATTTCCATGTTATGTTTTCTAAAAGGACCTTCAAAGTAAATCAAAGAATATTCTGTATTGCAGTTTGCACTGAAATATATTGTTGTTATTATTATAATTGTATATTATAAATATTATAAATATATATTGTTTGCTGGTTTAAACTGTTTGTTAAAATATCTTCTCAGCTGCTGTCTTGTTGGTTGGCATTATGGGAATGAATACCTGTTACATGGTACAAAGGTGAAAGGTTCTCCTTATTTGTAGTCTTGTTTTTGGAGTAAAATGTTCTACTGCTTTGCTCTTTTTTTTTTTTTCTCACCCTCACCATCACCTGTTTTAATCTGCTTCTTGGTCAAGATACGAAGCTGCAGTGCTCCGCTGTGTGAACGCTGAGATGTCGTTGGCATGCTGCGTGTTTTATGATACAGAGATTTTACTTGACAACCTTCATTATGTTATTGTTGTCTCTTAAACATGTAACGAGAGGAGGATTAGGCATGGGACAGAGCAGAACCTCAAAGTTACAAACCCAACACTAAAAACTACCCGGGCAACTGAGCACACCACTTTGAACTGGAAACTACTTTAAAAGATTCAACATTTTATGACGCTACAAATGTTTCCAGTTAAATGCAGCTGTCCTGGCTTTATTACAGTAGACTACATGAGATGACATTTTAGAAAAGAGTGACATAATTAGTCAGAGTTTTGGAGAGTTCTATGAACAGGTTTGCACTGGCTGGAGGGTAATGTTTTATCCCTTTCATTTAAATTTTAATTTAACTGTGGTAGCCCGGTTGGACATTCCAAAACCCCTGGTCAGAAATTATTTGCTTTTAAACTGGTCATGCTGGTTCAGAAAAAGGAAACAGTCACTATAACTGGTCCCTTTACTGTAAATGTGCATATCATAATGAGTTGCTGTCTACACTTTCAAGACGAGTTGCATGTGAACCTGTTGTGTACACCTGTTGGGCTCCCAGAGTGGAAACCAGTAAATTTTTGCACCAGTTACCAACTCTTGCTGGTCCCCAGTTCATCACACTTTGCCAGAACTTTCGCAAGGAAAAGCGGCTTAAGGTGTAGCATCTCCTGTCCATCTGGGTTCCTTAGCAATCAGTCCTGTAGAGTTAGCAAACTGGAACCCCACTGTCTCCTGCTTCCCACTCCTCAGCTCCGAATACTAGGCTACCCTGCCTTTCATTCCCTGCTGAGCTGAGTTAATCCAGCACAGCTGAGCCTTGGAAGATTAATAAGCTTCGAGTCCTGTGTGATTGTCCAAGTGTGTGTGAACTACTTCCCTGTCCCTCTCTTTTTAACAAGATGTACTGTCCATGTAAGCCTTTTCACAGCCTTGAGCAGCTTGCATTCAGCCACAGTTTGAACACTTCCATGGAGAAAGGTATCCGTAGGTGCCCTGTTTCATTTTTACTCTGTTTTAACTGCACTGTGATTTTTTTTTTTTGTTTTGTGCTTGATTGTGCCAGCTCTGTAACCGCACTGCTGTGTCTTACAAGAGGGGGCATCGTAATATGAGGTTGCGTGGTACAGCAAAACCCTCTTTTTGATGGCCAGACTCATTCGTTAGACGGCCTGTTTTTGTTCATTTAAGTCCGTGGCAGTTTACACCTAATAAACAAACCGGTTAGAACCTCTCAATTCTAACAGCCTCACATTTTTCTACCAACTTAAGTAACAAACAGGCATTTGTCATGCAATGAGGCTGTTCAATTCTAAGACTCGCTGTCTGCGCCCAATAAAGGGGGGATTGGAGGGGGGGGGGGGGAGACCGCCTTTGATACATTGCACTTGCTGTGAAAATCAACTACTGTGAGGATCTAATTGCTAATTGTGTGCCTTTTTCTTGGCATTGTCGAGATTCTTTTAATGCATTTTTAGTTTCTCAGTCCAGGACGACCTCTATCCTTCTCATTGCATGTGCTTTCAAAATGAGATTAACTTCTAGAGGAATGCATTAGCCCAAGCTGCAGAGCCAGCCCAGTCTTCTCTGGCCTTATAGATTGCTCTTCACTTCAGCCCCCCCATCTCTCTTTTATTGACGGCTTCTCATTGAGCGGCTAAGAGTATTAGCGTGTTTAGGAGTGAGCTGTTTTGTGTGATCCAAGGCTGATCTCATATTTGCGTTTCAGAAATTAATTCAACACTTCTTTGCATGTTAATCCACCCTGGATTGATTTTGGTGAGGTCAGATCGGCAGAGAGCGCGGAAAGAGGAAATAATAATAATAATAAAAAAAAAAACCTCCACTAAAAGCATCTCGTTTTGATTTAGAAATAGACACCCTTGTTTTCCTGGCAGCAGCAGAGCCAGGTGGATTATGGGTTGAAGTTCTGATTTTTGTCTGGTTTTGTTATTTTAAAGTTTTGGGGTTTTTAAAAAGTTTTTTGGAGAACGGGTTGATTGGGCTGTGTTGTTTTTTTTTTTTTTTTTTTTTTTTTTAAGTGTGGAATATGTTCTGTTTTGATCATTCTCTTAAGTAAGATATAGAGCATCAAAACCTTTACATTTTAATGCACTGCCAATAAACCAATTAAAAAGGAAATAGGCCTGTAGCTTGTTTCTATACAGGCTGCAGATCATGAAATGAAACGGTTTTAGCAAGGAGTTGGTGACTGTTTGACGCAAATAGTTCAAATAGTGCAACTAACAAAGGTAGTAGTAGTAGTAGTAGTAGTACCATTAATGATCCTTCCGCAGGTTCACCAAGGATGCAAGCGGCCCTGGCAGGCCGATCCGAGGACCTCACTAAACCATCCAAACAGTAATAACAACCAGTGGTGTGTACAAAGGGCAGGGACTTAATCAATGCAGGCTTATGACCCGCACCTGCTGGGAATTCAGTAATAATAATAATAATAATAATAATAATAATACATGTCTCCAGGTGTTGATTCAGGCAGGGGTGAAATTCCAGGTGTAGGCTGGTATAAGTTTATGTGTTCTCTTCAGTGGAGCCGGCCGGGTTCATGAAGTGTTTAACAAGATTTCTCTGTTCAATGTTATTTATTTCCTTGGCACAGTTTTGTTGCTTTTGGTTATAGCATTAGAATACAGAGCTCAAAGACACTTGCTCAATATCACATGGTAACGATCTCTCGCCATAGTTCCAAGACACAGCCTAACTCAAAACAGTTCAGCAGCCACATCACAATGTGCATGTCTTCCAGTTAAAGCTACAGTAGCATTAGCTGCACAGTAAAAAACAGAGTACCAACCAATCACTTTTTTTCATGTATTAATTCTATACTATTAACATTAATAAAATAATCTGAACAGTGCAAACACTGTAGCCTGGCCAAAATAATTTCCAACATTACACAGGCATTATTGCAGATGGAGCATTAATCATTAATGCATAGAGCAACTACTTCTAGGCTGTTTTTTTCATGTGAGCCATGATATTACACCTCGGGCATTATTTGCACATGGTTATTAAAAACCGGAAATTAGTGGTAAAAATTTTACTTTCTGCAAGGTTGCGGAGGTGGGGCGATCGTTTAAGCGGTGTGTTGACTCTGCAGAATCTGATATATTTCTCTCTCTCTCTCTCTCTCATATATATATATATATATATATATATATATATATATATATATATATATATATATATATATATATATATATATATATATATATATATATATATATATATATATATATATATATATATATATATATATATATATATATATATATATATATATATATATATATATATATATATATATAGATAGATATATAGATGAGAGAGAGAGAGCTATAGCTGCAGTAGGTATGTGTATATAGATAGATAGATAGATAGATAGATAGATCATATCCCTGCACACTTGTTGTCATCATATCTTGTGAAATTCTCCCTTAGCAACAGGAAAGAACTGTTACCTGGGGCGGTCAGGGATCTTGGATATTGCATCCCAAATACAGAGAAGGTAATGAAGAAATTGCACCCGACCGAGGGGGAAAAAACACCCAAGTCAGAGATTCTTTATTCATATGTCAGAGCAGTCTAATCAGTGCAATACAATGAGTTTGTATAATAATGCCCTTGGCCACTGTTGTCTGCACTAACTAACTTTCTTTCATTTTTTTTTTTCTTTGGGTTTGAAGTCAATTATTTGTATAAGTGGAGGTGACAGGAAGCCATAGTTTCCGTGGTAACTGGCTCTGTATGTAAACACACACACCTCCTTATTTGGTTCTGTTACCTCACTTTCCACCACTCCCCTTATTTGGACAATGGTGTTCTTGGGAAATGTCCTTCCTTTAAGACCACTTATAAGCCTTCTCCTGTCCCATAACCTTTTTATTGAAGTATCAAATACTGTTCATGAAAATAGATATTTTGCTTGCACGCACGCCCCACTCCAGTTTAACAGACAAATTCACTGAGCATCTTGGTTGTTTATCAGGTTTCAATATAAATTAGAACGAAACCTTCAGATAATGTGGCTTTATATATACTAATGCTGGGACAAACTTGGGTTTCTCTTGTTTGAATAGATCCATGTTTCAAAATGCTCTAGTCTTATAATAATAATAACAAAATGTGTATTTTATTCACCTGAAAAACAACACAGAGGTCAGTCCATCAGTGTCATTGCAGGACTTATTTGTGAGTCTACTTTGTGTTTGTATTGTCCGTTCGATTTTGAATCCAGACTTGCTTCAAAATACTCCCCTTACATGCTGCAAGTTACATTCGTTGTGTGTGTCAGGCCACACTAACACTATAAGTATGCTCTTCATTAATCATTGCAGAAGCTTGTTTGCTGGGCTGGGACTGTAGCAGTGTTACACGGTGCTTCCTTCTTCATTTGCAGTCAGAGCTCTTATAAAGTACAGTGTAGTACACAATAGCTGTCAACCTGGCCCAAGAGTGAATTATTGAAATAAGGAGGGAGCGTGCTGTATTATTGAATTATTAAGAGATTTTAATTATTATAAAAAAGTGGTTACACTGGTGGTGACTGCACTGTACTGATGGTCAGCACTATGTCCTCACTGATCATGGCATTACTTTTAATCTTTGATTTTTTTCCTCTTCTTTTTTTTTTTTTTCTTATACCCTAGGCAACAGTCGGTTGTATCATAACCTCCCTTAGGTGCGCTCGATTTCGACGGCTCGCAAGTATACTAGCGGTTTGAGAAGGAGGTCATGGCTGGCCCTCCTTGCCTTGTTAGGCACTGATGTTCTTATTAAAAGTTCATTTATTTGGTTGAAGGACTCCAGAGGACCAGCTGGGCCCCCTGCCTGCACTCATCAGGGCTTGATTTGCAAAGGAGGTGCCGTCATCACGAACAAGTGCACAGGGTTCTCCGGTGGTCCTGCCAGACAGTACAAGCTCTCAATTAGCAGCAGCGTTCAATCAGGCTGCTTAACCCGCCACAGAGCTGGGAGGTCATGTTCCTGCCGGCTGCACAGCCTGTATAGAGACAGAAACAGGAACCCGGGAGCAACTGGTATCACTGATTCTTTGCTGTTATTGTTAGTCTGGCCAAGAAATGTATGAGTGAAGGGTTGGGATCGATCTTTTTGTTACACGCAGTAAAAAAAAAAATACCAGTTGTTTTTTGTGAAAAGAAAGGCACAGTGTCCTTTTTTTGTGAAGCTTGTTATTTTCTTAACTCATTCCCCTCTTTTATAAACTCGGTGTGCAAAAGTAAAATATATTCCATTTAAAAAAACAAAAGAAAAAGATGAGGTGTTGCATGGTCAATACTAGAGTGCTAAAGCAGCATTGTATAATCATTGTGACAGATTGTTGTCTAAAAAAAGAAAAGGAAGAAGAGTTAAGGATTTGAATATGTACACACAAAACTGCCTTTCACTAATGCAAACGGCGGACTTGTTGCTTCACAATCTTGAAGCCCTCTGACAGTATACCTCGCAGGTTTTATGTTTTTTGTGCATTTTTCCATTTTAAACACATCGTGGCAGCTTCTTGGCGACAAAGCAGATGTGTCCTTTTTCGTGAATTTGAGAAGTACAATTCTGAATTTCTGAAATAAGCATATCAAGTTTTTTTTTTTTTCTCTCTCTCTGTAGGTCCAAGTGCATTTTTTAAAAACATGTAATTAACATCTCCATGGAATCCTCCAGTCTTGTCCCTCAGTCCACCGTCCTTCACACAATTGTCCTCTAGAGTACATGGAGGCATACGTTGTTACTTAAACAGACATCCATTTAAGGACAGTATGTCTACTCATTTGTGGGCGTCTGGAAGGGTGATGGTCCATTTAAAAAGGCAACCAGGCGTTTTCACCAGCGTTTTCCTCTTAAAACCAGATGGTCGCAGACTTTTTGCCAGTGCTGTACTCAGACCTAGTCCCTCAGGCTGCATCCAGTAGCCATACCATCTTGGAATCTGATCATCTCCTCGCTGCAAAGCTAAGCAAGGTTTTAGCTGGTCTGTGTGTTGATGGGTACATTGCAGGAGGTTTGGGTAGTGCAGTGAGTAGTGTTGGATGCTGAGTAGGGGGCACTTTATCCCTTGGGGGTGGGTAAAGGCATTACCAATCCAAAAGTCCCCTACCCCTACATGCAGTAAACCGTATGCAGGGATGAAAATCAGACTCCTATTGCAGAACAGTTTCCCTCATCCCAGGTATTAATAAATAAGAGCTTGATTAACCACACTGTATAGGCAACAAGCGCATGTGCATCTTATTAAACACCCAGTAAAACCAGGAATGGATGAAAAGCTATCGAACTTGTGCCTTACATAGTAAGAAAAGTTTCTGGAGGTGGTGAAGATGCCTAGTTGTTTAGTTTTATTCCATGTGGTGGATGACGTAGACAAATAACATTCGCTTCCTTTTATAGCATGTTCCTAAGGGCTTTACAACTGGAAATAATTTGTTAACTCAAGTTACTGACACAAGAGTTTTGAGTAACCCCTGTTGGTCCGAATTGAGCTTGAAAGACCCATTTTGAGTGTGTGTCTTTTTTGGCAAATGCTTGTTTTTTTCTTATACTGCTGAAAATTCCAGAATTCAAATTCTGTTATGCACCTTACAAATCATCTGTGGCTGGACCCTCTCGACCCCCCCCCCGAGTCAGTGGAGAGGTAATTGTTGCAGATCTCCATCTGCCTGCTAATATCTAGTTCAAGGCTGTAACCCTAGAACCTGGGAGCCCCCCCCTCCCCCCACTATTTTCAATGAGGCATGGCAGGGGCTTGTTCACAATACATGTACAGTTACTATTATTTTTACAGGCTGTACCCCCCCACCCCCCCAGACAGGGTCAGCCAACATTTACATAACTTAAACAAAAATGTAACAGTGTTGATATTGAAGAAGTAGGCATGGCTTAATCTTGCACAATGTCTGCCTGCACCGAGGGTAGTTGTTTTTTTAGCCTTCATTAGAATTAAACTTTTCCACCTGGCAGAAGTTTTAACAAGATGTTAACTAAGAACAGCACGTTGGATGTGAAAGTAGGTATCGGTTTTGGCTGTGATGAGAATGTGCCGAGTTTCAAGATCTCATTTGAATTAAAGTTGCACCATATGGTTTTAAGAATCAATTTTTACATATTCAAGATTCAAAATATTATCTGATTTGTTATTTCTTATAAAATATTATTATTATTATTTTAATACAAAAACACTATTGCTTCCTTGAGCTAAAACCTTTTCCCCTGACAAATAATTAACTTCGAAGTGCCTCTCTTCAAAATGAACCCTCCTTCTTCACTTCCCCTGGTCTGTGTGCCTGCTGTCATCAGCAAGTGCAGTACCGCCTGTAGCAGTAGGTGTCTCTGTTGCGTAGAGGACAAAACTGCCAAGCTTCACTGAACATATAGTCAGCTAAATGCAGTGACACCACAGGGATGTTATCCCAGCAAACTCTTGAGAAATGAGATGCCACACCCACAGTAGAGAAGCATTTGCATCTTAAAGTTAACTATTGATCAGTTTAATGTGTTTTTTTTTTAAATGGACTGTTTGCTAGGATTCCCAGAATTCGGTTTTCTTATACTGCAATGTACTGAAGTTCAAAAGGTCAAGCAGCAGATTTTGTGATGTTAATATTTAACTTGTTTGGATTTACAGAGTCAAAGAGCCTGAAGAACGTTTTAGTTGGTTCCTGGAAAAATCCTGAGACCAGTTTCAGAAGAAACATATTAACCAGGAAAGAGCTAATGGGGAAAAAATAGATAGATAGATAGAAATGTAACAAATTTTAATTATTTTTTGGTATAAAATAAATCTTTCAAGCTGTCAAGAGCACTGATCACGTGTAGAATTGATTTAAAGCTGAAAATAAAGGACAAGTAATAATTATTAAAAGTTGATATCCACCTTTGAAACTTTTTAGATGTTTTCCTTGGTTATCACAGAGCTAAGCAATGTAACTTGCAACCCTCCTACTGCTGCAAGTGCTAGCTAAAGCATGGCGGTGCATTTCAAAGAGTCTGTCAGTCCCATGCAGGTGAGGGGGGGAGCCTGTGTCTCTCCCTGCAGTTAACTAAACTACGGAAGAATGTGCAAGATTAAGCAGTGCCAGGGAATCCTGTCTTTGTGTAAAAACTGTACCACTTTGTGCCACAGCTTTGAGAAACCTTCCACAGATTTTATTGTAATTTATAGCCTAGGAGTGTCTGACTGTTGAAACGTCCATGCTCCTGCTTCGTCTATTGGATTTGCAAACCCCTGCAGTTAATGTATGCTGACATGAAGGTCGAGTGGGCAGTTGTTGTTTTTTTTTTTTTTTTTTTTTCAGTATATGTTTTTATTTGACTACTGCAATGCAATATGAATCCTTTCACCCCGAGGTTTCCAGTTCAATTACAGCCTGGGTCAGTAAAAGTGAAGTGTGTTGGTGGCAATTGAAACAAGCCCCTGTGTGTTTTTTTTTTTTTTTTTGGAGCACGGAATATGCATAAGGAAATGCAACATGTGCTGTGTATTATAACAGCAGCCAAAGAGTCCCTCTTCATACTGAATGGGCCGCGTTATGATCCTTTTTCTTTTTTTTTTTGCAGTGTTCTGTCTTGCGAGCTGTGTCAGGTGGATGTGATACTTTTTCACTGGTTTTATTTGGAGACAAAAAAGCCTAATACGCAAAATGATTCGGTGTGGAAAACTGACACCCCATGTATGTGTTTTTGCCCGCTCAGATTGCGCAGGTGGTGGTACACCTGAGTCTGCTTCTATATTTGCTTTAAGGATTAAATGATTTACCGTAAGGCAAGTTCTTGACATCATAAATAGTGAATACAAACACCAAGAGCCCTCCCCTCCCTCCACCTTTACAATTTCTCCAGATTTTTTCCCCTCTCTCGTTCTAACTGATCGCTTTTTCCCACAATTCACAGGCTGATGCTTCGGTTGCCACAGGAAATGGGGTTAATAGCTATAGCAGGCCGGCAGACACAAGGCAAAGGTCAGTAGTTCCAATCAGCAGGTTCTCTTTTCTGTTTCTTTTTCGGCTGCTGTTAACCTCTGGGCATTAAATGCTTCAGGTTATTAGTCCTCCTTGCATACCAGGCTTTTTAAAAATCTGTCCCTGCTTAACATACCGAAGAAATTTCAATTCACTGCTGTTCTTATGTGTCTCTTATTTTCATCCGTGATTTGATCTGGATTGCAAAGTTGCTGCAGGAATACAAAGTGTTGTTGTGTCAAGATGTGTGGTATTAAACTGTTCTGCAACTTATAATTTTACCCCCATGTAGAGGATCAAAAACCACACGCTGTTTAAGTGTATATGAAAAGTGTTAATTAAAGCAAATTAAGGACCGGTCTGATACGGATAAGGCCATGTAATCATACTCCCAACTTTTATTTACTTTGATTTATGTGAAGAGTTGTTACAATGAGAAAACAAAAACTGGGGCGGGCCTAGGAGAGCACCTTGCATTAGATTGCTGGTTTATTTAGTTATAGTTTTTCTTTAAAAAAAGATCGCTGTGCTTATCAGTTTGTGCAGCCCCAATTTCAGACTGTGTGTGTGTGTTCCCAGGCCGAGGTGGGAATGCATGGCTCAGTCCTCTGGGATGTGCCATGTTCACACTGCATGTGCGGGTCCCAGTGCAGTCCCCACTGGGGCAGAGAATTCCTTTCCTTCAGCATTTGGTGGCTCTGGCAGTGGTGGAGGCAGTCCGGACCCTGCCTGGGTATCAGGTAGGTCTCTGTCATTTTATTCCTGTGGTCAATCATTTATCAGAAAAGCTGCATCCAACCAAGCATGCTGCAAAATAGAATAAATGCATTTAACCAGGTTCTAGTATGCAGCTGTTAAGTATCAAAGGGTTGGTTTCACAGATCCCAATTGGCACTGATCTTGAACTACTCTACCTAATAATACATTAGTAAATCCAGGATTAGTGCCCGACGGGGTCTGTGAAACCAGTGGAAAGTCATGCAACTGAGTCCACTCCCAATGAGCTACAGCTTCAACTCGCCATGCTGTAACTGTAACTAATGGTGAGCATAAAGAAGAAAAACGAACATAAAGCCTGTAAAGTTGGTCCTGTGATTAATCTTCAATAATATTCTACTCTGTGTTTTGTGTCTTTGTTTTTTCGTTGTTTTATATTATTCTGTGCCTCCTATATGTGTCCTGTGTGTTAGACATGCATTTCATTGTTGGGACTCTGTTTTTGCGTCACGCTAAAGTGGAAACGTGTTGCCAGACCAAATTTCCGATCTCAGCCTCTACCCTTAACCAGGCATTTCAGTGTCAGTGTTGCCCTGCTGGCTGCCGTGCCGCACACGTCTTGCAGGCAGTTTCTCTTTGCAGTTGCAGTTGATCTTCTCTCTTGTTGCGACTCGTCTAGAGGCACATCCAAACTCATACTCGCACATACAGTACACAGATGGGGAAGCTGGGAGAACTTGCCCCTGAGATTGCGGTGGGCGGTTGGTGACATGAGTATATAACTGAGGTAGCTCCGTCATTATGTGCCATGAGGAGGCTTTTAAAAAAATAATAAGAAATCAACACAGCTTGGTTTCCCACTGCTTGATGAGCAGCATCCACTGCTGCTGAGGGACTGTGTTTAGCACCCTGCTCTCGTGAGACTGGCTGAAGCATGGCTGGGGCTTTCACAGCACACTGTAGGGGAAGTATTACATCATGTGAAAAAAATAACACATTTCAAGTAAATATATTTTATTTTTTTGGGAAAATTAAAAGCTGATGCCTTTAGAAAATGTTTTATGAGTTCCCTTGGTTCTGTTACATTATTATTATTATTATTAATAATAATAATAATAATAATAATAATAATTTAAAATAAATAAATAAGAGTACAGCAATTCTAGGTGATGCAAAACTTTTGGCTGTAGCTGTAGGTTTAAGATGTGAGCAAAAGGAAAAAAGCAGCGTTGCCACTACAAACAGAGCTACAGAAGGAGTAGAGCATGCCCAGAAACCGACTAAATACATGGAAATCGTGCAAGAGCCTCAGAAATACACGCTGCATGCACGGCAGTGCTGGTCCCCTGGGGTCCTTGTGTAACCGTGGACCTTACACTTGGCATAAGGTTCCTCACACTTCATCACTGAGGTTGGAGAGCAATAAATAAGTAATATGCAAAAATGAAGCGAGTGCTGCTCTGCGATTTGTCAGCATAGCTGCTCTAGGCTGAAGGAAGTGGATTTTTTTAACCTACAGCAAAGAGGAATCATTGGGATTCTCTTCAGACGCAGCCAGGGCCCATCATTGAGCTGGGTGACCTCCTCTACTCTACTATTTGTGTTTTGTAGGATATCGACCTTCGAGTGAAGTGGCCAAATGATATTTACTACAGCGCCCTGATGAAACTGGGGGGTGTTCTGGTCACCACGACGCTGATGGGCGACACATTTCATGCGCTTGTTGGTAAGTTGAAAGTCTGACTCACACCATTTTTGGTTTTAGCTTCAGCCTCTTGCAAAGTCATTTTCCTTATGCTTTCAATTTAGTGACGATTTAGTGCTAAGCTAGCTGTTATCTGATGTATATTAAAATATAATTTTAGTACATGTTATTTGCTTATTTTCCTCCTCATTTATGACCTTATGTCCCCATGCGTAGCCTATGCATTTACCCTGGATTGCCATGTGTTTTACGTTGTTTATCATGTGGGATGTACTGTGTCATGCTTTCATTAGGCTTCACCACACATTTCTTTGCATTTACCATGATATTAAACAACATTGCACTTGCATCAGGATAGAGCAACTGTAAAGAGGTTAAGAGGTTCTCTAGCAGTCACTGAATAAATGACGAGGTTTCTTTCAGGCTGCGGCTTCAATGTGAGTAACAGCAACCCCACAGTTTGCATCAATGACCTGATAGTGCAGTACAACAAGGAGAATGGGAGCGCTCTGAAAGCCCTGAGCACAACCCAGCTGATTGGCTGCAGTGTCACTGTGCTGGAGAGTCTGATCGATGCCTTCCAGGAGAAGGGAGTCGCCGGGGTTCTGCCCCTCTACTACAAGAGATGGGTGCACAGGTACCATTAGCACTACAGTACTATTTTATACAAGACCTCTTTGCCATTATAAAAGTTTATCTCAGTATTTTTGCACGGCATTTTTGCAGTTTTCCCATGGTTATACTATACCGTGCATATATGTTTGCCATGTTTATTAATATGTTTACCATACCTCTCTTCTTCACCATGCTTACCTATGCTTTACTATGCTTTTGCTATGATTTATTCTACTTTGCTATGCTTTTACTGTGGTAAACCTTTATAAGGGTGATCACCCACCTTATAGTCTTCCACGGTAAAAGAGAGAGATGTCACACTTAATGTAATGCCATCTTTGTTGGAGAATGTAATGCCTGTGGATGGTGCTGTTCAGAAAGAAGTTCTAGAGCGTACTGTTCCCTTGCCAGTGAGTGACAAACGGCATACGTGCCCATCTAGCTCTTTACCTCTGGGAGAATGGCCTGGTAGCACCTAGTGTTATGGTTCTATATGTAACCCAGACTGGACATGTGTTTAGAGACCCATGGAAACTCACTTAAATTCAATAAAGCAGCCACTAGATGCATTTTTGATTACCAACAGGCAGTAGATAGGGCAGACACCATTAAGATTATCTGGCTAGTCCCCACCTCAGTTTTAAATTCTTATGGCTTTTTGTTCCATAATCACAAATACCGTCCTAAACTCATTGGACAGAGCTCTTTGTCAGACTGGGCTTGTTCTAAGAGGAGTAAACTTATTGGACAGAGCTCTTTGTCAGACTGGGCTTGTTCTAAGAGGAGTAAACTCATTGGACAGAGCTCTTTGTCAGACTGGGCTTGTTCTAAGAGGAGTAAACTCATTGGACAGAGCTCTTTGTCAGACTGGGCTTGTTCTAGGAGTAGTAAACTTATTGGACAGAGCTCTTTGTCAGACTGGGCTTGTTCTAAGAGGAGTAAACTCATTGGACAGAGCTCTTTGTCAGACTGGGCTTGTTCTAGGAGTACTGCAGCTGTAACTTTATATAACTATCAACTTGGTTATGAAAACAAGTTTTAAACCATTTAAATAATTTTGTTTTTCTCTAAAAATTGGCTGTTGCTTCAAAATAAAGCTTTTACATGTGTAAGCGCGTGTTCAGCAAGCTGATTCAGATTTTTTCCCTGTATTCTCCCTGTCCAGTGGTACCCAGGTGCGTCTGTGGAGCGAGCAGGGCCCGCAGGCGTGCGTCGTGGGTCTGGACGACTGCGGCTTCCTGCAGGTTGAGTCTGAGGAGCAGGGCGTTGTCTCTGTGCAGCCTGATGGGAACTCTTTCGACATGCTGAGAAACCTCATCGTCACCAAGCAGCGATAAGGAACAGCGCCGCCTGTCTCAGCACGGGGAGGGAGGGGGGGGGTCACTTTACACTACAGATAATATTAATTTGATTATAACAAGGTGATTGTTCTGCCCCTGTGTTACATGATGTTAAATATATTTCTACATAGGATTTGACACAGGGGTAATATACGAAGGTAATATTTGTAGCATGCAAATGTTCATTTTTTGTGGTTGTTTTTCACACCAAAAAAGCAGGACCAGAATGAACATGAGGCTTGCTTTTACTTAACGCATGTTTTGTTGATTACAAATTTTTGCTGTTTTGCAACAACTGATCCTTGCAGATGTTTCAGGTTAGACTGTAATGATGTTTTAATTTCATTCGGAGATGTGCAGGGTAGTTTTCTGAGTGTGAGTGTTAAATTAGCAATAGAAAATACTAAATACAGCACAACTGCAGCACTTTCATTGAATGCCTTAAGCCAGTTTAAATAATGAATACAGTCTTTGTCCAGGTATTTTAGACTTCCTTTTAAAACTCAAAGTTTACTGAAGGTTTTGGGGATAGACTGTTATTACAATTCCATATCATAATTGACTGTTTATATGCGTTTGATTAATCGATTTAAAAGACAATTTCAAGATTGAAACCCATGGTTTATACATTGCTTAGGCATTGTATACATATACGATTGTAATCAATGTTAAAATATAAAACATAAACCACTTGTCACAGTAAAATTGCATCTTGCATTGCCACATTCCATCTCCTTTGTTCAAAACATTGTTGTAGTTATCTTAACTTTTTCAAATTAAACAGTTCTGTATTTCATTATTTGTAAGTGCTTCCATTTCCAGTTGTAGATTCCTGGTGTTGCTGGGAATTCACGTATACTGTAGCACAACACCTAAGATGTCAAAAAGCTGTGTTTTGGAAAACGTACCAAAACCGAATTGCTTAAAGACGTTTAGATGTTATTGCCATGCAGAGTTAACACAGTTATTGCAAATGTATTCCCGCTAAAATCCCAACACATTGTCAACTGTGAGACACACGTTGTTAAGAGTAAAACTAAGAACCGCTTATGTATGGTAGACAAATGTGTTTGAAGTTAAGGGTGAATATAGTTATAACTCAACCCAGGGCAATTCAGTTGACAGCCTACTCGTCATATACATGTGGTCGGCAGCCATGCAGCATTGTGTACTGGGGGTGTATGGAAAACAAAGTTTAATACTTTTGTAATAATGTTGCAAAATAAATCTCAACTATTACTCGATGATGGGGTTGTGACAAAGGAAATGCTGCTATAACCAGCCTACACATCTGAAGCACTTGGGACCTACATAATCAGTTTGAGATTCTGTAATGTTTGTTATAGGATACAAAACTGTAATTTTAAATGTTTTGGGGAGTAAATGTGATTGTATAACTTTGCCCTGTGCCCTCCAACAATTTAGTCACTTAAGTTAGTCTAGTGTGTCCAGGAACATATAGCAAAGTGGTGGAAAGCATGCCTTTGTGTGGTGTTGCTGTTATCTGTACAAAAGGAAGACGTGCACTAACCACGACACATACTGAAGTGAAGTGGCTGAATACTGCATAGAAACTTTGCTTATTGATTTAAAGACTGTACATTATGCAGTACATGCATGCTTTCCTAAGAAGACAATGCATGTGCAGGGCTGGTACACTGGCCCTGCATACAATTCTATACTTTTTTTAAAAAATGTTTTTTAATAGCCTGCCACATTGCAATCGACCAGACTGTGCTGTACAGATTATGAAAGACCTGCAGTATTGCTTCAGAGGTGTAGTAAACACACATATCTCTGTTAACACCTGAGCCAGGCATTCAGACACACAAAGCTGAGGTTATCCTAATCATATTACATGGAGAGGATTTGTTAACAGTCTCTATTATTATTTTTTTACATTTTCACGACGGGGGGGAACCCATACAGACTTGCATGTGCAGTCGAATGGTTTGTAAACAGCATAGCAGGGAAAAGGTTGTTTTTTTAACAGTACCTGTAATGGAACTTTACTGAGATATTTATTAGAATACAGGTGTGCAGCAAGACAAAAAGAAAAGTGGGATGACCCTGTTTTAAAGCATATGGTCTCTATTGCTGGCAATGAAATGGTTAATTTTTACTGGGTATCACAAGTAATGGAATTTTGCAAAAAGAATTATAGAATACAGCTGTAGCTTAATTTTCTACCAAATGTGTACTGGTAGAAAAGCTTTTTATATACAATACATTAAAATAAATTGAAATGTTTAAAGAACGCCAAGGGTTACCAAACCGGATTCTCACTTCTGCTCGGCTGCACCTCGTCATAGAGCATCTGTGCAGTGAGCTGCTCATCTTTGAGCATATCGAGGGAGGGGAAGGGTTAGTTCCAGAAACAGCTAAGAAAATGTAAGTGTGTGTGATCCTTATTCACAGATTAGCTGCAGAACATCCCTTGTGTGGAATCACTAATGAGAACCATGCTCTTGGTGAACTGCAATGTTGTTATACATCTCTTGTGTAGTGGAAATATTATTGTTTAATTTCCTTTTCCCCAGCTAAAACTAATGAGGTGCGGACAAGCTGAAACGCAGGTGGACGCTGAGGGAGCAGAGCTGTGCTGGAGCACTGTGTGCGTTGGTCTGTCTTGTGCTTTTGGAAATCTGTGTCGGCTTGGCAGAGCACTGGGCTGTTAAATCACACATCATTTGTCTTCAACACTTTAATCTTTGGATCATCTTTGCCAGATGAGGTGGAAGTATGTATATATTACACACAGGAATCTCTTAAAACGGCCTGAAGCAGCCAGGGCAAAGCCAGTAGGTGTTAAATACTGTACAGGTTTGTGTTATCACCATCCATTCCAAGAACATTAGTAACACTACAAAAGACAGGAAACCAGCCATCCATAATCAGCCTCACACATTGCCTGCAACTCCAGCAACATTAAAGCTAAATGTCTGTTCAACTCGTGAAGATCAAGTCTGAGTGCATAAGCATTTAGAGTAAGGATCCATGCATTTGTGTTGCTTTCCAATCCACAGCTTTCCGTGCTGATTGACTTTCATAACAGCCACGCAGATACATGCTATACTGCCATGTCCGGAGTGAATCGGTGTGCTTGGACTGTATGTGACGATCTCAATAAACTGAGTGACCCAAAGCACCTTCCAGCCTGGCTACAGCTGTGTATTGTTGGAATCAAGGCTGGGGAATGCATCTCTCTTCCAACAAAAAAGCAATTAAAGTCAAGTAGACTAATGTTTTGGACAGTGCCCTCTTCAGAATCTACTTGACATTTAGATGGAGCATTTTGAAGTTATGGGCAATTAACCCAGAGGTTTATACAGACGAAGCAAATGGTAATGCAGCCGCGGCCAAAATTTTTGCATCACCTAGAATTTTAAGATTGTGATATAAAAAACAAAGATAGTCTACCGGGGGCCATAATAGTAGTAACATTTTTCCAGTTTTGTTTCTATGGGAGAACTACAAAGCGGTATGTAATTCAATATGTTAACGTAACTTTATTCAGCAGGTTTCATTTGACATTATGAAGCAAAATTAGTTAATTCTACAGGGTGATGCAAAACTTTTGTCCAGAGTTGTAAACTCCAGTCAGGACACAACGGCCAGTACTGCTTTTACTTTCTGAACTGAAAGCATGTTTAGAGGCAGCAGCACCTGCAGAGCTCAAGCTATAGCAGCTGCCGGTTATAAGTGTTTCCCAACCCCCTCTATAACAGCAGCAATGCATTACGCAAATAGCTTTACTGATCTATAAACTTCCATTGCAATATCTATTAAAGGATTTAGCTGCAGGGTCTCCCGGGTCACAAGAAATCTATATAGACGTGTCTCTCTGTTAATATGAGCTGCATAATCTGTACTTGCATGCTTCAACCTTTCCGTCACCTTCCCTAAAATTAAATCTCAGCAAGATCCTTTTTATTATTATTATTTTTTAATTGTTGTTGTGACCTACCTGAGTTCTTCCATAGCCATTTTTCAACCACAGATTGCACAGAATTGGGGTTTTACTGCTTTTTTTCACCTCTATAAGGTAACTAGGTTGAACATGGCCATTATAAACCCAAGACATTAATAATAAGAAAAAGATTTACTGTATCGTTTTTTTTTAACTACAGCTTTTTTTTTTTTGGCAGTAGTATTGTTTTATTATATGTGTTAAGAAATCTGTTTTACATAATAAATAAGCAAGCTGCTATGTATTTTACAGGAATAAATACATACCATACCGTACATGTTTGTCATATTAAAAAAAAAAAAAAAAAAAAAAAAAAAAATACAACACGCTTACATTTACAATGGAGTTATCTGGCAAGCGTTACAGAAATAATTATAATGAGAAAAAAATCAACGCTCACGGCCTTCGAAAGCATAAATGAAATATGCGTCATGCAGGCGTCTATCCATAGCCACTATTCTGCAGAACTTGCGTTTAAACTACTCCCTGTGTGTAGTAACAAAAGTAAAGGGCTCTCCTTAACAAAAAACAAGCACGTGTTCATATAAAACCTTGTATATATTAAGAGATGTGCTTACTGTTAACACCCAACGCTTTCTGGATTACAAAATAGTATAAAACAATGCTTTGGACATCACAGTAACAGTGAGCAAGTGTTTTACAGCAAAATAGGAAATAAGCAGACTGAATTTATGGCTGTACTCAAGGAAAAAGGTCCCTACTTTGGTTTAGTCAAGTGTACTTATTGCTTTCCATCAAAACTGGCAAATAACTGTAAATTGTTATTAGAAACTAAGTTAGAACTCCCTTTAATATGTAGTTAATTGTCAGGCTAGAGATGGCTTGGGTTTTTATATTGATTCTGAATGTCCATTTCCATTAAGGAATGCAGAGTATATAATCAAAAGCATCAGCTTTCTTGCTATTTAATTCTAAATTACAATGGCATGTTAATATGGAACATAAAACACATTGCATTTACCAGAAACCGTATGCAGACCTGCTGATTAGCATAAAGCAGAACCGCACTGGTTTGCATGGAATTTCGGTCGTGACCTTTGGCTTTCTTGCTTTCAAACTCAGGGGACAGACTATGATAGCTGTTGGCTGGCTTGCATTTAACAGCACAGCCTTTTATACAGGACTACATTCTACTAGTGATCATTTTAAATTAACGGCAATCATGTTGCAACATGTATTACACTTTTATTAAGCATATGTTTCTGGCACACGTTTTTTTTCTAAAGTGTAACTGCATGTAATGTAATGGCACATGACATTTCAGATGGTGACACTTCATTTAGACGACTGCCGAGCATTTTCACTGGGGACACACGAGACGATGGTGGCATTATTTAACAATGAATATTGAATAAAGAATTCCAAAAGTGCTGAGAATCTTTTTTTTTAACACATAATGAGATTTATCCCTTGTAGTGTGCAACTGTATTCTATTTTTCTGTTGAGAAAAAAACAAAACAAAAAACGCATACACACATGGGTAACACTTTACATTATATAGCTTACTACACTAATTACACTCTAGTAACACAGTAATTACACATATAGTTGTGTAGTTACAATGTAAAGACATGCTTTATTATTGGCGTCAGTTTTGTAATTAGACTTTACACACATGGCTGTGCATTTTGTACAGTGTAATTACTATGTAATTACTATGTAACAATAAGTGTAATTACACTGTTAGTACAGTACAATTAGAGACACTTGATATAAAGCGTTACCCACATTTGTTTTAAAATATAACGCTGGAAAAAAATGATAGGTGAATCACAATGGAACTTGGATCCAGAACATGATTGGTTATTTAAGTTATTTCTAACCCATACTGTGCTGCCACAGCCATAAATGCTTCAAATTTTGTAGAATATTACATTTAAGTAGCGTTTGTGCTGGTCCTTTATAGTCCATGTTACAAACACTTTGAACTTCCTACAAATCTGTGTTTTATTCTGGCATTGACGGCGTCCAGACATAATTCAGGCGTTTTTTTAGTTTAAATATTTTTGTGCTATTTTCTTAAGAGCTTCAAACTACCACTACTACAGCTTATCTGGAAATGGAAAATGTCACAGTTTAGTCTCACTGTGTTACTGCGTGTTGGCCCATGATCATGCACTTTAGGAGGGTCATTGGTGAATGTATAAAATAGCTCTATGATTACTTGATACTCTTACACTTAATGTTGTGGGAGCCAGCATAGAAAATGAGTTTCCCAAATTAGAATCTGTCAAATGATTTAAGAGTAAGTCTACTGTTACGTTAGTACTCCTGGTTTTGCTTTATGCTATTAAACCTGTTAGATTCAGGATTTAGCATTTTATTAAATACATTCACTTCTAAAGAGATTTTAAAACATATTCAAGCATTTAACCTAAGTTTCCATTCTGACTCAGAGTGAAAGGGCTAAGAGTATGTTGGCACATCACGAAACAAATCAGTCATCCACGGACAGTACAATGTTCCACAGTTGCTGATGGCTTTCTGACATCACCTGCTGCAGTGTGGACTAACAGTGACCCTGTTATGCTCCTGAACTACAGTCCTGACTCTTATGTTCTTCTAGTTTCTTCCTGTGAAGGGGCTGCATCACCTTTCGTTAGTTATAATCACAGATGTCCCAATATAATGTGGGATTCCTGTTTCTCTGTGGGTCTCTGGTGAAGAACTAGAAGCAGGGCTTTGGTTTTTGTAAATGTACTGGTTATTCTCTTCCGCTCGGTAGCTGTAATTTTCCGTTATATGGCCCGCTAGTGCATACGGTGGCCCCTGGAAGGAGCCATGCTTGGCTAAAACGTGATGGAAGTTCAGAGACATGTAGGGGGCTTGCTCGGCCATCCCCAGGCCCATGAACATCTTCTGCTCATCAGCATTCTCTTGGTCAATTAGCTTTGGGGTTTCCTGGTCAGCATTGTTCATTTGCTCCAAAGCTCTGTGGTTGCCATGGTGCCCGTACTGAGACGCTTTCATACAGAGCCTCCTGGTCTGTTCGAATACCGCCTGCATGGGCAGGTGCTGGTTCAGCTGTTTTGGGGGGTCACAGTTTGACTTGTTGAGCATGAGAGACTCAGGGAAAGGCTTTTCATTGCAGCTACGCGTCTCTTCTGGGTCAAGGGTGAACGGCATCTTGCGTTCTTCTTTTGTGATCTGTTGAGGGGTGTGCAGCCTGGATTCAATTTTGTTCTGGCCAACCGCGTTATGCTCATAAGGTTCTTCCTTGAACCTGCTGTTAGGTCTGGAGGTTGAGCAGCTGGAAAAGCCTTCAGATATTGCTTCGTTGCTGTATCTTCTGTTTGCCACAGGCCCTGGAACTGAAATAAAATGCTACATTAAAACAAGTGCAATCCAACTGATGGTCTGATGGGAAAAAACAATCTGCTAAGTGATCCTGCAGACATAGATTCCCATAAGCAATGTGCTGTAATGGTGTTTGAGGAGGTAAATGCCGGCATATATCTTTCAGCTTGGTTCAGGTAACAAGCAACAAGATAAGCAGTTTTAAAGCTTTAACTGAACAAGCACCGATGAGACATTAAGAAGAAGAGAGAGAAATTAAAAGGATGTCCTATTGTCTGTTACATCTGGAACACATTTTAAAGTGGATGTTGATCCTTTGCATACTGCACTACAGCACAGGATCTGCTGGGTTCCTGAAATCCACTAACTTTCACATTGAACCCAGTCCTCTAACCACAAAATCAGTTCTAAAAAGATACTGATCTCTAAATATATATTTGCATTCTAGCTCTGTGATTCCAGGCACAGTAAGGCTGTGCTCAAGTCTCGATGCCAAACTTTAGGATACCAGACCAGCGTTCTCTATTCTACGGCCTTTTAATCGGCTTTCAATTTTTCAGTAATTTATTTTTGCTGCATTGCTGTCTCCGCCCTTCTGGAATGTGTTAATGTAAAAATGTAAAAACAAATATTAAATGCCAGCTTTCAAACTTGAAGAAATGGCAAAATGCATGTGCAGTCTAATCCAGCATGTCAATAAAACGCTGGAAACGTAATTTATCACTGTCAGTCGTGTTCTGCATACATGATAGGCACCGCCTTCTTGAATTTGGGAAATCTGTTGAATGAATGAGCAGTATGTTTGAGTTACATAAGCCCTCTATAAGGTGATCCTTTATACCGCAGACCAAGTTATAAAGGCACGTGGATGTGGCTCCATTCCATTCGCACTCTCAATGCAGGACACAATTAGATCGGTCTTGTAACTATGGCTCCATTTCAGAGTGATATAAATGGGGGGGGACGACGACACTATATAAAGGTACAAATCTACACATCGTGACCACGCTGAATCCTTACCGTGGTGAGATCCGCTGATTGTCTGACTGTGGTGATGTGTTTTTGCGGTGGATCGAGCCATGCAGGAGTTTGCATAGTTCCAACGGCCCTCTCCTCGGGGCTGCAGGGTGCTCAGGAAGTGCCTGGCCACCTCACAAGGAGATCCCTGGGGTTGTCTCACCTTGGAGGGAAGGCTCTGCTTCTTTCCACCCAGCACTTGAGATTCCCCAGTGAGGTGTGCGTAAGGGTAGGGGAAGGCTAGGCCATACGGGGGCGTGTGGAGCACTTCGCTATTCTCTGAGTGGCAGCTGTGCTCTTGGGGTGGGGTGCTGCTATATGGTGGGCTCTCCTTCCAGTTACTAGTCTGGCTGCATTCCAGTTTGTCCGTGTGAAATGCACTGTATTGCTGAGAAATAAAAATACATAAATAAATAAAACGGTAACGGTAAAACGGTAACCCAACAATTTTCTACAGATAATATAATAAAGATAATAATATAATAAATATAATATATAAGAAAACGTACTAAGTGTTTAAATAAACGAAGCACCCGAGTATCTGTTTCTAGACATAGAAAGTTTTGAATAGATGAGTTACCTGTGGGTAGGGAGCCGTTTTTAGTTTCGTTTTCAGTTTAACGGATTTGGATTTGAGTTGTTTGCGTGAATCCTGTGAGACAGTTATGGAGGTCCTGTAGGCGAATGAAGACTTGGAGGCTGCAGACTGATCTTGGGAGAGCTGGAGCTCCTTGTACTCGATATCCCTGCAATAGCAACACAATCCAGGAGTTATGCTGGGTATATACACAGTTCACTGTGCTGTTTCTGAGGGAACGAGTAACAAGTGATGAAAGCAGGCCATCTTTGGAGATCTGCATAGCCTCAACATAGTGCAGAATCTTCACTGCACAGCTGTCCAGCTGTTAATAATTAATAATTATTACAACGTTGAGAAAAGGTTACAAATCTACAATGTAAAGAAATAGTACTAAATTAAACATATACATTATTTGACAAGCTTTTTGACTAGAAGTCTTTTTATGTTTAGTTTTTTAATGTTTTTTTTTAGTATCATTACATGTTCTACTATTCAGTGTTATAAAGTTATGTATGAATAGTCAATCATTACCATCAGATTGTTGCTGGACTACTTTAATTTGGTAACACAAATGACAAATTCTTACATAGTCAAGGTTTTAAAATGATAACTAATACAATTATATACACCTTTATTATTATTATTATTATTATTATTATTATTATTATTATTATTATTATTATTATTATTATTATTATTTAAATAATATGATTATTCTTTATTTGCTGCAGTTTACTTACAGGACTGTGAATGTTTTATGAATACGGACTATTGTATTGCTGCAGTCTCGTTACTCGTTGAGTTGCAGTAAATGATTGTCCAGTTTATAGAGTTTGTTGCCAAATGCACTGGCTCACATGGACGCCTGCATAGGACAGCACATAAAACTAAAGAGGGCCAGGATGTCAACAGCCACTTACGTCAAGACGTAATTGACGCTCACTATACAGTGAGGTCTGGATGAGCGGCTGTTGTGTACGATGGTGGCATAGCTCTGGACCCACACCCAGCCGCCGTGCTTCGACAGCAGCCTGTAGTACTTGGTGGTGACCTGACCTTTCACCAGCACTGAAAGGGTAGAAAAGCTGTTTCATAGCGAATAATGACAGGACAACATTTTACAGTATATGCATAAAAACAAAAATCTGTTCACACAGCGAGTGAAATAAAAGTCTGCTTAAACTGTTTTGTACCTACACAAAACCTTTTAACAGAAATTAAATAAAACAGGCAACAGCTCACATAAAAACTAGAAATAATGACATGTATTAGGGTTAGTGATATATTACAGCACTGTGGCTCAGGATCTTGTCTCATGGCCAGTGGGAGCCGTCCTCTTTTTAGGTGAGCCTCAGACAGTGGTCAGAGGGGATCCAAGGGTGGGTGATGGGATCCACCCCACCCCACCCCAGAGAAATTCCAGAGGTAACGAACAGTGTTGTGAGATCAGGGTACAAGCTCTAAAACCACCAATGCGCACGAGCCCGGCTCTTTTGCATTGTGGTTCAGACGCTCGCTTGTAGTGTGTAGAGTTGCCAGTTAACGCCCAGCCTCTGCCCAGTTACACAGACATTTTTGAAAAGGTAGGCATTGAATTTAAAGACTACCCGACAAATTAGATGATAGGGAGGCGCTGTAGCCACGCCTCTAGAATCACGGAACGTCTCACAGTCATCACAGAAGCAAGTTACTGTGCGCAAACACAAAGCAAAACAGAAGCTTTACGTGATTTTAAACAGTTAGATTATTCATTTTGTTTTCAGTGCACAGACCTAAGCTGAGGAACATAAGACTGTGCTTTCTGATTCCTTTAGTCCACCTATAAAGTCAGTTCTTTTTTTGTCTAGACTTCGAAATCAGTCTGTTTGTTGTAAATCTTCAATGTGCCTGGTTGGAGGCCAGTAAATATTTATTCCAGTTCTTCACACGCAGCTGGTCACTAGCTCACCAGCAGTTGATGGAATTTTCAGCAGGGTATACTAAGCCAATATGTGACCCTAACCCCAACCATAACCCACTGACCCATATCCAGATTGTAACCCTGAACACAACACCATCCGTAACCATTGCTCTGACTTCCTCCACCGTGGCCCTGATCCTCTCCTTAACTCTGACCCCAACCACTGTGCAGCTGCTTAACAGTCAACAGAAAATATTTCATTTAGGAAGGTACCAATCCCATGTGATTTCCTTGAGTTATTGTGTATCGTTCCTTATATCTGACTTGGCACAAGACAAAATGAAATGAAATATCTCAGCTGCAATGGAGTACATAATACTGACTTACGTAGGTGATGGGAATATCTTAAATGGAAGACATCACATCCGTGAACATGGTGGTACAAGGTCTTCTCTATCAAGTCCTGGGGTTCATATCCAGTTAATTCAGCTACTCTGGAATACAGGATTGAAAAATTCAATACAATGATTTAAGTAGAATTTGTTTTTTTATGGACATAAGACTATCATTTCTTACAAGGAAATGAGTTAGACAGTATTCAGTACAAGACTGAAGCTCAAGTGCTTGCTTATGTACTTTGAGAAATATATACATCAAACTCAACTTAATAAATATATATTTTAATTATAAAAATTAATAATATGCCTTTAAAAAGTTTGAATATACTGTACACACACACACACACACACACACACACACACACACACACAACTTTTTGCTGAGAAGAACCAACTTTCCACCATTTCGGTATGCTTAAAATACCTTTATCAACCTGTTATGTACAGTGGCTTGCGAAAGTATTGACCCCCCCTTGGTATTTTTACTATTTTGTTGCCTTACAACCTGGAATTAAAATGGATTTTTATTTGTATTTCATGTAATGGACATACACAAAATAGTCCAGATTGGTGAAGTGAAATGAAAAAAATAACTTGTTTCAAAAAATTCTAAAAAATAAATCACGGGAAATTGGTGCGTGCATATGTATTCACCCCCTTTGCTATTAAGCCTCTAAATAAGATCTGGTGCAACCAATTACCTTCAGAAGTCACATAATTAGTTAAATAAAGTTCACCTGTGTAGTCTAAGTGTCACATGATTTGTCACATGATCTCAGTATATATACACCTGTTCTGAAAGGCCCCAGAGTCTGCAACACCACTAAGCAAGGGGCACCACCAAGCAAGCGGCACCATGAAGACCAAGAAGGTCTCCAAACAGGTCAGGGACAAAGTTGTGGAGAAGTACAGATCAGGGTTGGGTTATAAAAGCATAATCGAAACTTTGAACATCCCACAGAGCACCATTAAAGCCATTATTAAAAAATGGAAAGAATATGGCACCACAACATACCTGGCAAGAGAGGGCCGCCCACCAAAACTCACGGACCAGGCAAGGAGAGGCAACAAAGAGACCAAAGATAACCCTGAAGGAGCTGCAAAGCTCCACAGCAGAGATTGGAGTATCTGTCCATAGGACCACTTTAAGCCGTACACTCCACAGAGCTGGGCTTTACGGAAGAGTGGCCCAAAAAAAGCCATTGCTTAAAGAAAAAATAAGCAAACACGTTTGGTGTTCGCCAAAAGGCATGTGGGAGACTCCCCAAACTGTGGTCAGATGAGACTAAAATTGAGCTTTTTGGCCATCAAGGAAAACGCTATGTCTGGCGCAAACCCAACACCTCTCATCACCCCGAGAACACCATCCCCACAGTGAAGCATGGTGGTGGCAGCATCATGCTGTGGGGATGTTTTTCATCGGTAGGGACTGGGAAACTGGTCAGAATTGAAGGAATGATGGATGGCGCTAAATACAGGGAAATTCTTGAGGGAAACCTGTTTCAGTCTTCCAGAGATTTGAGACTGGGACGGAGGTTCACCTTCCAGCAGGACAATGACCCTAAGCACACTGCTAAAGCAACACTCGAGTGGTTTAAGGGGAAACATTTAAATGTCTTGGAATGGTCTAGTCAAAGCCCAGACCTCAATCCAATTGAGAATCTGTGGTATGACTTAAAGATTGCTGTACACCAGCGGAACCCATCCAACTTGAAGGAGAGGAGCAGTTTTGCCTTGAAGAATGGGCAAAAATCCCAGTGGCTAGATGTGCCAAGCTTATAGATACATACCCCAAGAGACTTGCAGCTGTAATTGCTGCAAAAGGTGGCTCTACAAAGTATTGACTTTAGGGGGGTGAATACTTATGCACGCTCAAGTTTTCTGTTTTTTTGTCTTATTTCTTGTTTGTTTCACAGTAAAAAATATTTTGCATCTTCAAAGTGGTAGGCATGTTGTGTAAATCAAATGATACAAACCCCCAAAAAATCAATTTTAATTCCAGGTTGTAAGGCAACAAAATAGGAAAAATGCCAAGGGGGGTCAATACTTTCGCAAGCCACTGTATATTTCTATTTAGAAAAGTTAGTTAAAAAAACCAAATTCTTCTTCTTCCAGGGTAGTTTCCAAAGAGGGCTGGTAAGGGTGTGGGGGGGAAGGGTTGCCCTCTTCAAACAGACCCTCTCTTGTCATGCTATACTATTGCATAACCAGAGGAAGTATCCTTGCTTTGGCATGTTCTCTCACCTTGAATCCAGGAATATGAGCTTGAGATCCAGGCTGGCTCTGAACATGAACATGTTGCTGTGCAGTTTAATCTCAGTGATGGCACTGGGGGGCAAGGAGTGCCCCACAGCCACCAGCCCCACGATCTGGTAGCAGGAGTCATAGAGAGACATGTCCATCAGGTACTGCCGGATCTTCAGGTAGCCACTGCAGTGAATGACCTGCGAGCACAGATTAGCATACTGAATGAATGCTAATGAATGGGGGGGGGGGTATTATCATTGGCATGCAGTTGTAATAGCGGCCGATCAGTTAATAAGACTGACATCAGCATGTGACACGTACTTACTGTACCCCTCGACCATAGAGCTTGCTCTTTAGTTTGCCTTTGAACCATGAGGTTAGGTTCACGCCTTACCTTTCAATTCAATTCAATGGGCTGAGATGCCGAGCCATTACACAGTCACAACCTTTTAAACACAGTTCCTACAAAACTATTGGGTGCCTGCGTGTGGAACTGTGCCTAGAAGTGCTAATAAGTTGCTCAATGGTCCTTACATTTCCATTAAAAAAAAATCTGACCATGAAGCTTTAAATACTTCTAGGTACCTTAAAGATCATCGCTCATAGAGAGAAACAGACACAGTATTCGCACCCACACAGTTAGCTGCTGAAACAGAAATAAATATTTGAAGTTTGCCAACCTCTAATGGGAACCTCCATTTCCTACGTTCTTTTAGACCGCTTATTAATTCAGATTCATTTCCTGTTTGTGTGCACAAGGTGCTCTAGTCTTCCACGTACGGCTGAGCACAGAATGATTGACACACTACTTAACATAAACCTGTCATTTATTACAGGGAGCCAGCGTCGCAGCGCAAATAGATCAAATATTAAGTTTTGGTTCAAGTAAATGAAGTTCTGGTTTAAGTACTGTACTAAACCAAAAACATATGCTTTTACTATCAACTAATAATAAGGACGTACTCGTCAGGGCTTTTCATCTTTCCATCCCAGACTGGAGCATGCAAGATTCAAACAGTTCAAGAGTGAAATATCAGACTTATCACGACTAACGTTTTCTTCTAGTTTTTTAGATTCGCTTTCACGGTTTCTGTTTCAGCCATCAGATTCTGGTGACTTTAAAAAAATGTTTTAAAGCAGCCCCAGTGGCCTCAATAGAGCTCTCTGAATCATGCCTAACATCCTATTACAGCTGGTACACAGGAGTGTAACCATTAACCTGTCCCCCCTGCAACACACTCCCCGCAGTGGATGTGTTCCTAATGGTGGTATTGAATCAAAAAAACAATACATTACATACATACATACATTACATCAAGTCACTCTTTAAGAGGATGAAGATGTAGCTGTACGTAAAAGACACTGCCAAAATAACTGTCATCTTTAAAACACATGAAGAAAATGTAACGATCATCCTGATTCTTTGAGTGTCTTTCAAAAGCACACATGTTCCTCCCACCTTGTAGCCTCCACTGGTCAGGCCTGCATTCCTCTTGGCCAGGACACACTTCATCCGGAGGAAGAAGGACCGCTCCATTTCATACTCTGGAACCAGAGACAGAAACACTGCTATGCTTCTGCATTGTGAAAAGGCAAGCTAGTATCCATTTTAGGTGCACATATATCCCCACACATGCCTCGACAGGGTGAGATGCCCATTCTCGTATTCCATCAGAACATTAATACTGCTGAGTTTAGTAGGACTCAAAATATGTACGTTAATCTCACCTGATTGCTTTAATCATTTAATATGTGCACCTTTGGGAGAGATAGCAGTGATCAGCTGTCATCACCCATTACTAAGCTTACTGTTGGGTGGGTCACATATGTTTACATTGCTTTTGCATTAAGCTATGCTGTTTCTGTTTAATGAAGCTATTTATTATTATCATGAATTTGTGCCACATCTGGATCCAATATCTTTGGTAGCGAATGAGGGGGCGGCTCTAATGAAGGTTAATTTGAAATACTTACACGCAAAAAAAAAACCTGACTGTCTGAACCTACCGCTCTGCTGAGAAAGCTCATAAACCACAGGGCAGATTGAAAAGGGTAGGTTTTAATGCCTTTATTTAAGTCGGGAAAGGTACTAAGGAGAGGAGAACAAAGTGTAATTAGAGCAGCTGTAATCAGGGAGGATTTATGGATCAAAGCCTTCAGTCCAAAGGATTAATCAATGGTGTGCTCTGAGTTCATCAGTGTTAATTGGACGTCCACAGTGTATACTATTTACTGTTGTATTGTAGCTAGTCCAAGTGGCTGAGGGATGCAATGCAAATTGAAATCGTCCAGCGGACAGATGTTTTGCTTTTTAACTTATTCTGTGTACTTGCTCTATGCTGAGGCAGAAACCTTAAGCGTGTGTCGACTAGACAGTTTCATTCAATACAGCGTGTAAGCTGTGGAAAATAAGGACACACATAGTATCAATCTCAGTATGGAAACTGCAGAAATAAGCTGTTAAATAGTGAGCCTCAAGATCAAAATGTACAGCAAGGAAACAGGGGCCTTTTAGTCTTTAGCTGATCCATCTGTTTCTAAAACATCTGACCAATTTGCTAAACGTTCTTTGCAGTTGAACAGGATCTTCTGCGTGCGCGATTGATTGTCTGACATGTCATCTCATGACTGATATGGTGTGCTGAATACTAATTAACAAAATGTATGATTACAAGTATTTCATCGTAAATATAGCGCTAAGGACTAGTTAAGTTCACTTTAAAGAGCTACTGAGGGATCAATGGACCGTAAGAGCCCAAGTATATTTCAAATCCTATTTGCTTCCACTGTTTTTATGTATCAAGTACGTGGTCACTGCTGTTGCCTTGCCACGTGCTTCCTCTCAACAGGCACCATTAAAGCTCTACCACAGTAGTTTTACAATACTTTTACCATGCTTATACTAAGAAATAGTTTACCATGGCTTGCCGTGTTTTTTATTATGATGAATCATACCTCTCTGGGCTTATTAATGCTTAACTATGCATGTCTTCACTATGCTTTGTTACACTTTGCTGTCCGACTGCTCTGGTAAACCGATATCCGAGCTGGGCTGAAGGCTGTACCTTGCAGTAGATGAGGGTGCAGGGGCTGGTGAGCAGTCAAAACGGCGGTCATCTCATCGTGATCGGAGGGATGGATGTACTCGTAAATACTGTTTCCAGTCAACTCAACCTGCGAGGGAAAGAAAAGAGCCATCATCCCACTACAGAGACACATTATCTATCCATTACTGATAAATCACGAGATGACATGGAGCCCTGACAGAACTTTTAAGCGCAGAGTCGCAGCGCAACTGCTGTGAATGTTTAGGAAACAGATTTCAAAAAGGGACCTCTGGGTAATACGCTATATCTATCTCTGATAAGTATTCTTAGTCTTATGACAGGCTAGTCATATCTGACCCCCAGCTGGCTTAGACCTTGACCAAATACACACAGATAACACCAGGACAATGGACAGGGAATTAAACACAATTAAACTCATTCCAGCTGTTTAGTATACTCGAACAGCACTGAAATGCGCTGGCTTCGGCTTAGCTAAATCTTTTGCTGTTTCATAGAGCCATTGCTATTTCAACACTTACTTGGCTTGAGACAAAACAGCATGAGAGACAAGAAAAAAAAAAGCCTGGCCTCCACTGAACTGAAGCTTAGTTTTGGGAAGGGATTGAGATGATGGGCCCTAGTCCCAAAGCTTACATTTTCAAGTGTGTTTTGATCAATACAGTTTAGTACTTGTGATATTTTTCTACAGTGTTGCTAAAGACCTATCTATCTATCTATCTATCTATCTATCTATCTATCTATCTATCTATCTATCTATCTATCTATCTATCTATCTATCCTAAATGAAGTCATCAAAACATACTGTGTTTTAAATACCTAGAGGCCCTATTCATAAAACAATCTGACGACTGCGTTGAAAAGTGAAAATGTACTTCTAACACTCTCTCAAATAGATGAGAAAAGGTTTCATTAATGGCAAACTGGATTTAATTAATCAAAATGAAGAAAAAAATCCTTAAAACAGTTCTTAAATGCTATGAATATGTTCTATTGTGAGTTAAAGCTTTGTGAATAGGGGACAGCACCTCTGAAGTTAAACTATACTAATACCAGCTGCTGCCACTGGCTTTCCAGTTCCTACAAAGCACAGACTCGTATATTGATTTTGTCTTTTTTTTGTGTCTCTTGTCACTGTCGGGAAGAAGCAGCCGTTTCACATCTAAACAGAATTCACAAGGTTCTTTAAGCTTACTCTGAGGCAGCACCTGACCTCTTGAGACTAGACAGCTACGGGATTTAACAGCATTTAACTGTCACCATAGCGATTCTTTTTCATAACTGAGTAGTATTTTCCCAAGGCAGAAAGTTCTAAAGTCTAAACTAGTGGCTAAACTCAGGCAGCCCTGGTAGTAGTTTGAAACCATGATGTATTAACTCAAAGGTCTTTATCTTGCTGCTAGGACATTCTGTTCATGAACTCCTATTATAGAGCCTGAGGCTCAGGTAGAAGCAGAGCATGTATTCTTTTAAAATGTCAATGCACAAGTTTGTTCTTCTTTATAAAGAGGAATATGGTGCTCTGGTATACTATTGTATTTCTAAAGCTCATCAGTAGGAAAGAATGTGATTTAGCTTCGGAAGGGTTTTTGTACCTACCTGGGAGAGACCCAAATGGACAGAGGCAGTTTCTGAGATGTACATGATTTTGCCGTCAGATGCTACAACAAACACAAAGCCGTCTAAAGTCTACAAAAGAAACAAAATAAAGCAAACATTACAAAATATCCTGTGACTTCTACAACATTCTCTCGAACGTGGGGGAGTCCCTCGACTGGGTTAGTATCCATGTTAAATGAGTGAGGTGCTCCCAGCTGCCTACTGTTGTTGCTCCTGCAGGGGGCACTACAAGATGCTGCTCCTACATAACAATGACTAGTCTGCTACACATTGGAAGGGCTGTATTTCTGTCATCACTTTCCATACTGGGTGCATTAAAATGCTTACCTGAAGTAAGTGGGACCCCAGTTCTTTAGCCATGTTGTCTAAGGGACTCGTGCGACTCGGCTGCCCCCATGCGTCTCCTAACCCTGCAAGAAAACACATTTTTTTATTGTTTCAAGACAGTGTACATTGGCTGACCAATCAGTCCATTAGAAACCTCTCAGATCTTTATGCCCCAGGTTGCTATACAGGGTCAGTATTGCTATTCTTGTAGTGTGTTAGTTTTGCATGATCCCTAACGTCAGCTGGTCTGTACCAAGTATACGGTACTCCAGAGATGAGTAAATCATTCAGATTGGTTTCATCTTGTCTTCATCAAGGTGTTTTGAGCTGACTGGTACACTGACACAAACTTATTAAAGGTAAAACAATACTGTGATGTGGATTATGCTGAATGTAAGCAGTGCTACGACAGAGTGATTATGCAGCTCAGGTCAGGCACATTAATATAAAATGACAATCGTATGTCATAACACACCACCCAAGAGGCAGACTCAGCTCAGAAACTCAGAAGGTAGGAGGCAGCAGCCCGGCCCATGTGCTACGATGAGGTTTCTTTCTGTTTTAATGAAGAATCAGGATGCAAAACACTGTAAACGAACGGTGATCTTCACTGGCGTAACCTTTACTGTACTCACCCTCGCCATGCTCCGTGACTTGACTGGACAGCACTGTAAATACACAGAGGACTGTGTTTACACAATGCCTTTCAATCCCTGTCAAGGGAGCCATTAAAACAGCCAATAAAACCATGCTTTATGGCACCAATGCTAGCCTCAGCCCTAATCTTAACCTAATCATTATTAATAGCTATTGACGGGACAGTTACAGATAATTCGATTATTAATTACTGTGTAATTCTTGTTAGTATAAAGCGTTTAGGTATCTGAAAGCCGTCATGGACAAGAAAGTAGGGTTAGAGAAAGGAGCAGAACAGGCCCGGTCGTACTTCAGCTGATTGATTCAGAGGCTCGATGTCTTTGTTTTTTTTTCCACAGAAAAAAAAACAGAATGAAAGGACATCAAGGACTTTTCAATTGATAGAAATAGTGACAGATCACACACAAATTATTAGTACATTATTAGTATTATTATTAGTATGATCTAGAGACTCACATACAATGTTAACCAATAATGGCACTCAAAGCATTTTACTGCACTAAACACTAACAACTAGGACAAACAACTAGGGCTCTGCTGAACTTGCTCTGCTATTTGATTGCCCTTAATCAAGACCTGCAAGCAATTATTTACATCAGCCTCTTCCTTCTCTGATTCTCTCAAGTTGGCAGGTTTAGGGGTGACAGTCTTGTCTGGCTTGCACTGAGTCATCTAAACCTCAGCGTCCTCCTGAGAACTTCCTGAAGGGCTGCCCAGAAATGTTTTCCAAAGGAGCTGCTCATCAGAAGGAAGGTCTGACCACACATTTGCCTTATGATTTCCATTATGCAAAGTGTGTGTGTGTGTTGTTTTGATTGCATTTTAATGTGTTTTTCGTATTTAGGACTGGGCTGTAACTGATACAAGATTGGAAAAGTTCTCAAATGAGTAGATGCAGTTCATATGTTTAAGATTGGCCTGGAATTTAACTGCTATCTCACTGTACTGAGGGGGAAAACCTTTGCAAAATCTTTACCTCCCCCCCACCACCTCCTCAAATATCTGTTCTTTACTTAACAACATCAATGAGTAATCGACATTTCTTGAAACACTACAGCAAGCTACTTAAGCTTGTTACACATTCATGTCTAGTGAACTTCCAACAAGAATACTGTACATCTCTATCTCACTATCATTATCTTGTAAAATGTTAGGCAGGATGACCAGATAAATAAAAACATAATTGATTCCCTTTTTCTACTGTATAAAACCCTAGTTTGAGACACATTATGTGATTGTGGCTAAATGAGTTTTATTTTCATAGCGGCAGCCTGGGATGTAAACACTCCAACAGGCAGACTCATTACGTGAAGAAACAGTCGTTTATAAAAACAATATTGTGTATCGTAATGTGAAATATTCTATACTGCAATTACAAGTGTGCTGTATGTCTGCCATAGGATCTTTGGCAATCCTATAATTTATAATGCACATTTCATTGTCCTATACCACTCTGGCCAAACGTTTGCATCCCCCTATAGAATTAACTAACTTTGCTTGATAAAGGTGAATGAACCCTGCTGAAAAACGTCACGTTAACATATAGAATTACATACTGCTTTCCGTATACTTCAGGAAAAACTGACAAAAACTAAAACGTGACATTTCAAAATCTAACATGACATACTGTACTGCTATTATGGCTTCCATTAGACTTTTGCTATCTCATTTTGTAGTTTCTTTGATTACATGATGTTAAATAAGCATATTTTTAATTATGTCTCAATCCGAAAAGTTTAGGTGTTGAAAACCGTTTGGCCAGAGCTGTACACTGATCTGATGGACAGTCAAGGTTTTGTCGTATTATCTAGTGTAAGTGGCACCATTGTGAAAAACTCACACAAACAAAAATTACATTTACAGTAATTAGTACAGTTTTCAATTTTCCATAACACAAAGTGGAAAGCGGCTTTGACCCCTGCCGGATTTATAAAATAATAAAGGCTGACAACCCTCAAAAGTTATTTTTTTATGTTTTTTTTTTTAAATCCTTGAAATAAACCGCTGCTACAGTATGCCAGGTGTACTGGTTTTGTCTCAGTGTATAAAAATAATACAAAGCTGAATTGTTAGAGAGGAATGAAGCAAGCCCTACAAGCTGCAGCGTTTACACACTCAGCCACTCCAGTACGGTTGTGCTCACATCTGCATAGCTGATTCTGTGGTGTTTAAGCAGTGGTTGGAATGCCACAAAACAGCATTTCCGAGAAATGAAAATCAGTTCTGCGGTGGAGCAAAGACTCCATCTCAGCCTGGATCCACTTTCCAAGACTGTGCACAGTAGCTCTGGCAGCGTGGCCACGGAAACAGAGAGGCTCTTATAGAGCTCTGGGAATGCTATTGCCATGCTTACAATGCTGCCCCTTTCAGGAGTCTGAGGATGTGTTTCCAGAGAAAGATAGTATTACAGATAATAATAATAATACTAATAATAATAATAATAATAATAATAATAATAATAATACTAATAATAATAATAATAATAATAATAATAATAATAATAATAATAATCTGTCTCTGGTGTCGCTCAGAAAACAAGAAAGAAAAAGTACAAGCTTTACTTAACCCTTTCAGTTCTCTTGACTGTGTCTTCTTCATGATAAAGTATAGAAGCAGGAGTTGGAAATATCACATGACGTGAAACCCCACACAGATGGCAAGATGGTAGCCAGTTAGGCGGAACAATAACGGCATTTGTAGATATAGCACTGTACTTTTAACTGCAACGATTGAACCAAAGACACTCGCTATGTGACACTGGCGGAGCTGAAACTCTGCTGGTTAGTTTCATTTCACAAACTGGCTACTGATTTACACAATAATATTTTGCTTTGGAAGTCCCCCGTGCATATGATCATAATGATTAAGACTGCATGTAAACTATAAGGAATGGATCAAGTAGAACCAAATAATAAATACAAGTGCTTCTTTGTAATTCGTATTCCCTGAAGCATAACAAAAACAAGCACATCATGTAAAACGACACAAAAGCAAGAATAAAGTAGACCGGCTGGAACCGTACAGTAACTTACACAACACAGTAGAACCCTCTGTTGGCTCAACCTGTTTCAATACTAACACACATATATAGAAGTAAAACAGATTCAGTCTCAATAAGACACTAACAATAACACCGTCAGAAACAGAGAAGAATGCAGGAATTACATTTGGTGCTGTTTACGCGTTTAGACACCAAACGCATGTGTATCTGTGTACGAAACACTGTATGTTTGACCTAAAAAGAAAATTGTATGATAGGCAATTGAAAAAACAGGATGCTTCTCAAACGGCGTTGACGTTATTGACATTGTGAGCAACAGTCCCATAGGCCCGCACTTGAGGACTGTGCTGATAGGGATCATGCTAGTCCTTCGCATTCACCGGACTAAATGTGCTTAATTTAAACAATGGAATCTGTAACGGGAAACGTAAAGAATTAACCTAGCTATTTTTTTAAAACTGGCTTTTATTTTCTTTAAATAAATTAATAATAATAATAATAATAATAATAATAATAATAATAATAATAATAATAATAATAATAATAATAATAATAATAATAACGTTGTTTACTTCTGTGGCTCGTACATACCAGTGGGTTTTGATGGAGAGCCTGTTAGACTGTATTTCGACATTCAAAAATCTACTCTCGCCCCCTATACACAAAAAAATACAGGAAAAAAAGAGCAAAAAAGATTGCAAATATTGATGTAACTAAACTGCACAAATATTGTGATATTGCATTAGTGTAAATACACTCTACACGCGATTTTCTTTTTAACCAACGGGTTGGATGAAAAAAAAAATCTCTAAACAGATTTCAATTTTGCATTAAAATGTATTTTCTTTGTACACTCTTAATAGACTGCAGACTGATTAAATGTAATATGCAGGCCTGGTTATATTACATCGAATCGGCAAATACTGGGTCATTAAACCCGTTTATTTCGTGACATGAACTTATATCTGAAATACGTTTTTATTTTATTTTGCCAAAAATAAGATTTATGTGACGTGCTTATAACTTACACGCTCACTTTGCCCGTTAGAACTCGATGTGAGCAGTTGAGAATTCAAAAGCTGCCAGTTTTCTATTAGTTGGTGTTTTGTCTGACTAGAGCGAAGCAAAAGAAAAACGTTTAAAAACACTAGCGACAGAGAGGTGATAGCATGTATAATTTCCGATTGTGGTTTAAATGGCCTGACAGTATACTACGTTATTTAATATGATAAACTCGTGTAGTGTATCATGCGGTGTCTGTATTTGAGAATAAAATCAATACTGGGTAATTTATCATTTTTGACCGTTTCTTGCACGCATTACGATCGACTTATTGTCTATTTTGGAAATGCATGAGAAATGCATCCAGATACGGGGAAAGTACTCTAATAGGCTAGGCTTATATATATATATATATATATATTATCTATATATATATATATATATATATATATATATATATATATATATATATACCCATATAACATTTTAATCACACTTTTGGAAATTAGTGTGAAAACCCTTCAAAACACAGAACCATAAGTTTTTTTACAAATATGTCAGTATATAAAATATGTGAACTATATATATATATATATATATATATATATATATATATATATATATATATATATATATATATTATATAATATATATATATATTAATATATATTATATAAATATATGTTATTACTAAAGTAATAAGCAATAATAATTTTATTGAAAACGTATCGACAGTATCGATCGAAAACATTTTAATTTTAAACATCCTGCATTTACTTATTTTAAAATGGGTGTTTTACTAATATTCATTTCGTTCTTTTAACTTTTAGAAAAAGAAACGATGCTGGCAGCACTGAATTGCCGTAGGATTAGTTTATACACGTTATAATTTAAACTTTACAACTGTAACCACGTGTCTCCTATACTCCTTCGCAAAAAGAACACGCAACAACACGTTATGAAGCTCCTGTTTTAAACAACGCTGAGCAGCTTCAGAAATTATAGCAAACATTACTGTGCCTCGAATAAAATACGATTGCATTTTCTTACAGAAAACTGTTACACTAAAAAAAGCGCAGTAATATGTAAATGTTGTTTTAAGAGCTGATAATAATAATAATAATAATAATAATAATAATAATAATAATAATAATAATAATAATAATAATAATAATAACACAGCCACTTTATACACTGAATGCTATACAGCCTACACTCGACTAAAATCAATAAGAAAGCTGTTAATTGAATATACAGGTTCCGTTAAGACTTCAAATGAACAACGTCATCACAGCTTGAATTCATTAGCTAAAAATGTGTTAAAACTGATTCATACAATTAAAACAAATAATTAAAGAAAAACAGATTATTTTTACTGTAACCTGTACCCTATAACCACCCATTATTATTTATTTATTTATTTATTTAAATTGTGTTTAATAAAATAGTTTCCAAATGTAGTTTCCATATGCATGTAAACTGGATCCAGGTGAAACAATGAATAAATCCAAAAGCAAATTAAAAAAAAGCAAATAATGCAAAAGGACACAAAAGCACGCATAAAGGAGGCTTGATGGACGGGTATCGTCCTATTGCAATATTGATAATGGCTTGTTCCAATAAATGCATGTAGTTTATTAACCATTTATATTTCCGTTGCATATTTAGCACACTACACACATAATGCAAAATAAGAAGGGATACACTATGGAAGAAGCCAGAAGACGCTTCAGCAAAGGGGTTTACTTCTCCCCTCCAGAGTGCCCTGTAACCTTATTTAACGCGTGCTGATAAATACTAAAGTAAAATAAAGCATGTTCATGCATATCCGTTTAAACCTGAACAGATTTGGTAATTGTATGCATTGAACAGCATTGAGTCACAAATGGGGTTATTGAAAACAAACACGTTACTGCATACAAATCAGATCAATGTAGTGTTACTATAACAAACCCCCAACTGTAATCAGTCTACAAAGTCTTAGAAAAAACTGGTCACACATAAATATAACATGTGGGCCTATTATTATTATTATTATTATTATTATTATTATTATTATTATTATTATTATTATTATTATTATTTAGTGTAATCCAACTTATAAATTAGGATAGATTTTTTAAAAACTACTAATGTTTCAGAAATAGAAAATAAAACAATAGTAAGCGACCGACTGCTACCACTGTGATATCTGATTCAAAGCCTGGAGGCATAAGGATCAGATCTTAATGCTGCTCTGGTAAAATGAATACAAACTGAAATCGAAACGACATGTTTACCTTTTATGAACAAGGCATACGGGTGTCTTATTACAATATATTTAAACAATGGGGGGGGGGGGGGGGGGGGCGTCTTCTGCTGCAATGGGGCTTGCTGAAAATATGAATTTGGTTGTATACGATTAAAGAAGAAGAAGAAGAAGAAGAAGAAGAAGAAGAAGAAGAAGAAGAAGAAGAAGAAGAAGAAGAAGAAGAAGAAGAAGAAGAAGAAGAAAAACAATGCTATTTCTATGAGACCAGTGTTGTAATGTATTCAGTGTACAGTGTTTCTAGGAATAATTTGTTTTAATCTTTTTTTTGGCCTACTTAAGGTCAAATATGGGTTCTCTTATCTTTGTATTTAGGATCACTAGCGTGAGGCCTGCAGTATATCATGAATATGAATATGTTAACGCGTGTTATTCAAATAGGTAGCTGTATGAGTTTAGTATAAATTGGCTCATCAAAGCACCATGCTGTAATTCAAATTTTATAAGACTTAAGAAGATATTATATGCAACAGATTGTAAACACATTGTATTATCTGTGTACTGTACACTAGTTAGATTCTAGGACCACTTTTTTTTTTAATGTAGCCTATTTATAAAGTGCACCATGCTGAGGTTTGCAATTTAAGGAATAGGAGGACCGTGACTATTGTAGCAGATTACAATAAAGAAGATTCATTTGAATTAAATTACCCGTGTCATTTCTGAAGGCACTTGCAGGGCAAGAGACCCATCACGAGTGACAGGAGGATGTATAATCAAATCGCACGCGGTCGCTTCTAATTATACCAGACTTGAAAGAAAACAAAAACTAGCATGTCATAATGATAGAATTGTGTAATCACCTTAGAAATCATATATCGTCAAAAGATTAACTATAGCTATATCGCCAGAAACGTTCCCTTAACCCCAAGATATCTGGGATTAAAATGAACATAGCCTACAATTCTATATTAAGGAAGCGCAATACAAATGCGATGGTATAGCGCTGATGTTCCATTTTAGAGTCGCGTTTTAAAGTAATGTATTTCCCCCATCGATTTATGGAACCGACACAGATCTCGCTTAAAGAATACAGGCTACGTTTTTATGTTGATCTAGAACTCATTAACCAGAGTTTAATTAAAACCTGAAGCTGTGAATGGTCATTGTTGTCACAAAGTACACAAGGGCTGAACAAAACCAATCGCAAAGAAGTGAATTCTGTATGCAAATCGTATTTGTTTGCACTCCTGTGGTAGAGGATTGTAGGGAACATGGAGAAAACAACATTTCTTTCTTTCTTTCTTTCTAAATATACATACTTTTGAAAATCTACACTAATACGTTACTTTCAAAGAGTTTGCCGTTCTTTTTTTTTTTTTTCAAAGAGATGAAAACAACTGTTATGTATTATCTTATGTTCTTTGTTGGTTTCTTATTTAGTAAAATGAACGTGGAATTTTCTGCTTTTAAAAAAAATGGATTAGACATGCTAAATGGGTATTACCAATTAATTACGTTGAAGCCAGTTGCTGACAATGATCATACAGTCTGGGTCGTAGATCATGTGTATAATCGTTCATTTTACACACAGGCCTGCATGTAGTTTGACATTAGAAATCAGATAGTACCACCATATATCTGATACACATAGCATGTAATATGAAGAGCAGCCTGGGCTGAGAAATACAATAAATGATATCATAACATAGTTATTGAAAATGGCATTTTCGCCTTCCAATCTTCTAACGGTTGCGTTTATCAGGTTAGTATTCCTGATGCAAATTTCATAGCGCAATGACCAACACTTACAACGCTCGAATTGTTTTTGTTTTTATTATTATTATTATTATTATTATTATTATTATTATTATTATTATTATTATGATATTATTATATAATGTTTTTTGTTGTTGTTGTTGTTTTTTTTAATACTCTAAATTCCTCACACAGTATTATATGGCAAAAAAAAGCACATTAAAGGCAATGCTGACAGTTCTTATCATTATTAATGCTTTCTTCGTGTGGCCTGCCTGTGATTAGAGCAGCGGTCTTGATTAAACTCACCCTCTGGAAAGACGGCCCTCATCTTCAGGTAACTCGTTGTCAGCCTGATAATCGAAGCTTTATCCAGCTGCGATGTAATGGCTGAAGGCAAAGGTAATAACTTCGCCAGTTCATAGAATTCTCCATTTTCTTTCTCTCGTCTCGTCTTCGCAGCATTCTTAGACTTTTCCTTCATCTCTGAGGCTTTTGAAAAACAATGGATGTGGCATAATAAATAAAAAAAAAAAATGTAAAAAATCTCCCTTTTTTTCAATTCAACAAATGTATAGGACTCGGGTTTGTTTTCCTTTGTGGTGGAAAGCGGTTCCGTTTAACAGTAAAAGTCATCATTAAAACCTCAGATTTCAACCCTGTCATACTGTGCTTGAATAAGGCACCCAGAATTCTGAAAGAGTCTGGCAGTTTCGCATCCAAAACCCCTTTATCAATGAACGAGAGACACTGTGGTAAACAGCGGGGGCATTGTCTTGAAAACTCGCTTTGCTTATGAAAACCTATAGAACACAGTTGATTAATCCAACATAGGGCTTCACGATTTAAAATACAGACATCATATTGTACAATAAAAACAAAACCTGAAAGGTATCGAGTTTATTTTATACATTAGTCTACATTAAAGTTATTATTGTATTAATTAGACCTGGGCTAAATATAAGTGGCGCAGCCTGTATTTTCTATATAATAGTCCGGTTTATTATTCCAGAGTATAGATTCCTTGTATAATAGATGACTCGCATAGACA